>NW_020955837.1:462746-540540 GCF_003031625.1 Empidonax traillii
AACAACTGCCAGTAAACAGTGAGATGACATAAATTCTACCTTTTTTCCAATCACGTGCTACCTTCCCTCCCTTCATAACTACCAAGGAACAAAGGCACTCCGCAATTTGCCTTACAGGTCATTAGGAAACAAAATGAGAGCAGCTTCCTCTTACTGAGGACTCTGCCGCTCACCAAATCTCTCAACAGCTTCACATGCACAGAAGAAAATGGATAGGGTGAGAATAGCACACAGAGGGAAAGATCAAAGTGACCCACAGCACTGTGTACTCATTTTTACAGTTCAGCTAGCTGTGCTTATGATTTGGGAACTCAGGCTGGTACACGTGACACATTTACTGACACCAGCACCTCATCCTTCTGCCTTGCCAGAAAGGTGACAGTCCTCCTTCCAGTCAAATCACAGTGAAATGCTTACAGTAGTGGCCATGCTGACATTGCTTAGTGAGGCCTATAACTAGCTACCACCACGCTTTTCAACAAGAAGGGAAGCAAACCAGTATTCACATTCAGAGCAAAGCCGCCAGGTGTGCCTGTCTGCACAGTCCCACAGGGGTGTATCCTCTAAGCAAGAGTTGCCAAAAGGACAATAACTCCAGTGCAGAGAAGAAAATGCTCAAGAGAATCCAAAAAGACAGAACAGGATGTTTATGTATAAATGATAAGACAAGGTTTGTCTAATCCTTCATTAGCAAGATAAGGATATTGCACTATTTCCCCAGACAGAAGTCTGCATGCTGGGTTCCCAGAACCTGCCTACCAGGAATCCATCCTTTTTCAGGGTTACAAGTGTAGACTAGACTTGCCTTGTGCCACAGTCCCTAGCAGCACTTTCCTTCATAATTCAGGAAGGACAATGATTGCTAACTGCATATTTTATTCAGCTTGACTAGTTGGTCATGCTTAGCTTAGCTGGTGACAGCAAGCAAGAGAGCAGTGCCAAATGCCAAATCTCTCCCATGTTTGTTGTACACTTTCCTAAAAAGCATAAGCTTTATGGACATGCTGCATGTAATACCACTGTTTACAAGTCAATCTAACACTAAAGAATCGGTACATCCAATTTTAGGTTCAAAGGCTATAACAGTATGACCTCTTTTACTGTCAGCCATAACTCTTACTATGCAAAATTAGCCTTTTTTCTTTCTTTCATAACCGGTTTACAAATTCTTCTAATAGACACGCATTTGAGAACATTATCCAGGCCACAACATTTGCCTCCTAAAATGCAAGAGATGGTCTGCTGGATGAAGAACATAGAAGTGACACAGAACCTTTTATTTAAACAAACCAATCAACCTTCAGGGTTTTTTCCCTGTAACATAAATGTACGATACATCTTAAACTGCTTTAAGGCTCTGTTCTTTCATCTCTTTTGACTGTTGCCTGATTCTACATTGTTGACATGCAGACAGCAATTTGTTGAATCTTTTGTAGCCATGTGCTGTGACTTTCCGGAGAGAAACTTAGTAGTTTTTGTAGCCCTGTGTTAGCCATGCTAGAACAAATACTCTTCTCCACAAGTTATGCAGTGGTACTATTTGATACATAGTCTTATAGATACAGGGTGTGGGGGGATGAGGAACACACAGAGAGGCCTGCTGATGCACGCACACTTTAGAAAAACATCCTAAATTCTTCAATAAGAGGACTAAAACTGTACAAAATAGGTGAGTTGGTAAATGCAGCCAAGAATGTTCAAAAACTTTCTGTAGAAAAAAGAGGAGGGAAAGAAAAAAAAAAAAAAAAAGGAAGAAAAAAGGGGAGGGGGGAACCAAAAAGGAAAAAGAGAGAAGAAAACAACAACAAAAAAACACATAAAACAAACAAACAAAAAAAAACAAACAAAAAAGGACAAAGGGACAAAGGAGGGAGGGAAAAAAAGAAGGAAAAAGGAGGAGGGGGGGAGAGTCTAGCTGCATATCCTAGGCTAAAAGGATCTACAGTTGATCTATTGTTTGCAATCCGCTGACACTCTCAAGACAGTGCTGTTTTTATAACTAAGGTGACAAATCTGCATTCCCCCATTTCAGCAGTGTAACTAGTATCAGTTATTTGCCAGGAGCTCAAAATACATCTGCTATTTACACAGAACTGAAGCAGCAAGAGGTGATAGAACTGCTCACACTCCAGTGGACCACTATACAAAAGATCACACCTGATGCACTGTTGCAAATTAAGTATCATATATACCTCAGGCTCTAGTAGATCGTTTTCTCCAAACACTCTGACACTGACAGAGGAATAGGACTTAGTCCACTGCTGGCTACAATGTGTCTTAATCTCTGTAGTACAGTATCTTGCAATAATGATTAATACATTTTCATTCTAGGTTTTAATTACGAAGGCAAAAGTTGCAAGTTGCAAAATAAACCAGGATCTTTTATCACATGGATTCAGAAAAGAAACATTCCAAAACATTTTTCTTACAAAAGACATATCCAAGATATAATCTGTAAAACTAAATTAAGTAAAATAACTTAGCATACTCTTCTCATTTTAGCAGGAATTAAAGTTGTCATTTGATTAAGAAGATTAAAGAGACAGAAACCAAGCAGTTCTCGGTGCTACAGTCTAATCTTAGTGAGGATGAATATGCTTATACAGATGATACTATTGTTCCAGAAGTTGTGAAATGGAAACACTTTCTGTATTTAGTAGTCTGAAATGTATCACATTAATCTTCTGTTTATTCACAGGAAATATACAGGTTACAGGTTCTAATTTAATTGATACAGACAAGGGACATGTTTTTCATGTCACCAAAGAACCTCGTCCTCGAAAACTAATAAAAAAAATAAGACACATCCAGAACAACTTCACAAAGCTTGGACACTTCAAACAATTTAGATTCCAATTCTCAGCCAGTCCTTTCTTTTATTAACTAGGACAACCAAGACAAAAAGGTTAACTGCTTGCTCTGAAAGGATATAAACTCAGGTCTACTTCTGACCAATGACTTTTTAATCCACACAACCATACTATAAGCTCCACACTTATTACCAAACCAGTATATTAAAAGTCCTCAACTCGGAAATAATTTCATATAATTACATATTACACAGCTTTCAATAAGCTCCTGTTGGTATTTCTGAAATGTTAAATTGCATCTCTCATACATATGTGATTAACTTCACTTTGAGACACATCCTGTTTGCAACCTGTAAACTGTCTTACTTTACTGTTTGTGGCCACCTAATACTGGTACCAGAAGAAACCAAGAGCTCCTAGCCTATTAACTTCAGTTCATTATCCATGTTACCCTTCTTCCAGATGTTCCACCACTTCGTTCATATCAGTTCTTGTCATCAACTTCTTTATTGCAACAGATAAGCTTTATAGCAAGAAAGCAAACAGACATAGATGCAGAAAGTCAATAGTGACACACAATAATTATCTCTGAGACAACCTAGTAAGTCTCACAACTGACTGCTCACCAAGACTGATGTTCCCTAGAGGTCTGTCTGTCCCACTACGCAACACACAGTAGAAGGAAAAACACATTCCTCCATCACTTACTTCTGCACTTCTTACTTACTCCTGCACTTCTATCACAACAACCCCGTGCATAAAGGCTTGGAGAACAGTGGCTGGAAAGCTGCCCAGCAAAAAAGGACCTGAGGGTGTTTGAATGAGAGCCAGCAGTGGTCAAGAAGGCCAATGGCATCCTGGCTTGTACTGGAAATAGTGTGGCCAGCGGGAGTAGGGCAGTGATCATCCCCCTACACTCAGCACTGGTGAGGCTGCACCTCGAGTCCTGTATCCAGTTCTGGGCCCTTCACTACAAGAAAGACATTGAGGTGCTGAAGTGTGTCCAGAGAAGGGAAACAAAACTAGTGAAGTGTCTGGAGAACAAGTTTTATGAAGAGCTGTTGAGGGTACTGGGCTTGTTTAGCCTGGAGAAAAGAAGGCTCAGGGGAGACTCACTCTCTACAACTACCCGAAAAGGGGCCGTAGCAAGGTGGGGGTCAGCCTCCTCCCTTAGGCAGCTGGCAACAATATGAAAGAACATAGCCTCAAGCTGCACCAACATGTTCAAGTTGGACATAAGAAGGAATTTCTTCACTGAACAAGTGGTCAGGCATTGGAACAAGCTGCCCAAGGCACTCATGGAGACACCATCCCTACGTGTTCAAGTGACTGGACATGGCACTTAGTGTTTAGTTGGCATGGAGGTGTTTGATCAAAGGTTGGATTCAATGACCTTAGAGGTGTTTTTGAACCTTAACAATTCTATGAATTTGAGTCACTAATCATAAAATAACTCGTGATAAAAAGTCACTGGTGGATCTGACCAATAACGTAAAGAGCAAGCAGATCACACATATAAGTTAGCTTTGCTGCTTGCAAGAGTCTTATCACAAACCCAATGCTACTACTTATTATCTGCTGTAAGGAAAAGGTTGAAAAGGGTCTGACAGTAAGACAAGGCAAGTGCTTGACTGACAACAAAAAAATGTCATTATACACAATTCTGATGAGAAAACTCACTGTCCACTTGGAAACATATGAGCTTCAAGGCAACTTTGAAACAGAGAGTTACTCAGATAGAGCCCATCTACGGCTTATATAAAAGCAAAATTGTTCTTAGTAAGAACTTTAAGCTTTTCTGTACCATTTATATTAAAGCAAATAATAGTTTGAACTAGTCATAGTTATTGTTTAAAGAAGCATGCGGCTTTTTCAAAGCAAAAGAGTCAGTATTATTCCCATTGACTGAAGGTGCCTGAATCCCAGGTTTTGTTCTATCCTTAATGCTGCATCCACAATCCTCTCCTCACCACAGCATGCATTCAAAAATGGAGTGGCCTGCTACTTATCTTAATTACAGGTCTTACTATCTCTTTCTCTTTGGACACAAAGCTTCATAAATTGAACAAACAGGAAGAGAAACTGCATTCAGATTACATAATGAGGTTTATGTAAATCGCACCTACAGCCCAGGGTCCTGAACTTCAAAGGCATTCCAGCTCCTCGTTACCCCTTGGACCAAGGCCCATTGTTTTGTCTTTATTTAAATAAGTTGGCATGGCATCTGGAGTGCTTGCAGATGAGAGGAACCGGTTCAAGTGGCTATTACGGGGTTTTGAAAATTATTACTACAATCCAGAGCCTAGTAAAGTTGAAGATTCCCGTTGCCACTGCACAAGACCAGGAACAATTAATACCCTGCAGAGGGACAAAAAAAATGTTGAGTTAAGCTCTAAAAATCTTCTCCATTTGCACGATTTCTTTTTCCTTCCAAGCTAGATAAAACTGGAGAGAAAAATCCCCTGAAACTCAGTATTTTGCATCAATATGTAAATAGCTATTCTTAGCTGTCAAATCGAGGAACACATAGTTAGTTGAGCAATGAGTATTTTCAGCATCCCTCCAAATAAGTCAAAGCCAGCTGGAAGAAATTTTACTTCCCCATCAACGGAAAAAGCTTCAAAGAATAGTATGCCACGTTGTGAAATTAAATGACTCTTCACTTCAGGAGGTCTTTCTTCCTAATATAACAGTTGTCATTTTTAAATGCAATGTTTTCCAAAGAACAATTTTTGTCCCCTAAATAATGGGGGGATGAGAGAGGAAGCGGGGGGGGCACGAAAACCCCCAAGAAATTCTGCACCATTCCCATTCTTCCACATATTTAAGCACATCCACAGGAGCAGAAAGTCTCAGCCATCACACCTGACACTAGGTCAGGACTAGCTAGCTAGCTAAGCAGGGAAGCAATAGGGATTCTGGCAGTGGCAACTGGCATAAAGAATTTGGACTATCAACTTACGTAACCAAATGATTCTATGTGACAGTGGCACCATGCATGTGGTGACTTACAGACAAGACTCCAAAGAGTGATTACTATCAGTACCTTTTTTTAAAAAAAAGCAAACACCACAGTGGGTGTGTCAACACGGACACCACAGAAAACTAGTTCTACTATTAATCTTGCCTACCTGAAGTCCTAATTGGAATTTCAGCAGGACACAATGTTTTTATTAATTTACAACCCACATACATTCCTCTGTGCTGTTACGACAGCTGCTGCATTCCAAACAGCAAGTGATGTCTAGTCTTTACATGTAACATTTTATCATATAGCAGACATAAGATAAAAAAAAAATTAACGGTTAACTAAAACATACCATAAATAATAATACTTAAGTTTAAAATTGCCAATACTTAAGATGGCTTTAGTATATAACAGCAATCAAGGGGAAAATGTTTGATTAGAATCTGCCAGCTGTTATTTTTGGAAAACTATATCTATGTTAAGATACCAGAGTGGATAAATGCCAGCCTACTTAGAAAAAATAACGAATCTATTACTAATACAAGTTACTTTCTAGTGAAAAATGTACAAATTATTCTCACCAAAAAGATAATGCTGCAGCTACTATTTAAGAACAAAAGTTATACAAAAATAAATGAAGGCACTAGAATTCTAGAATTTTCACAGAAATTTTCTGACAAAATATATAGAGCTTAACTACCACAAATCTATACACAACTCTGGCATTACCATGCAGTTGTAATTTTAACTCAGGCTTCCAATCTCTCAGATGATTTTCATAAGCAAGATATTATTGCTTATATTTAAAATGAGGACCATTGTCCTCCTGCAAAGTTTCTTAAACATCCTGTGAAGAGCTTAATGCTTCAGAATTCCTGTCTTAAGAGCCAAATCTAGAAGAAGCTAAGACACACTCCTTTTTCAGAGAGTTTAAAGTTTTTAATTGTTTACAAAGGTTCATGGTTATCCTAAACTCTCTGAGAAGGAAAAAAGAAGCTGGAATCACATGGCCAAAACAGTAAAGCTTACAAACTGAAGATATTTTGGTATATCCCACCCCATCCCTTTTACTTGAGTTATTTTCTCCACATAAACTGCAACTGACTCTAAGCATCAAAGTCTGTTCCATCTGCACACACACACACACAAATATTTTACCAACAAAACCTCAAAGGTAAATGCAACATTCAGTTCTCTGAGTTAAAGAATATAGTTATCACAGGGCTACTCCAGACATACGGTTTCCCAAAGTGCAAATCCTCATTTGAGCCCAAGTTCTAAACAGAGCAATTGAATTGACCCAAGGGAAGCTGAAAACAAGTACACAAGCACATTTATCTGATCTAAAATGCCGATGTGCCCCATTCCATAAGCAGTGAAATAATGAAACACTGAAGACTAAGTCAAACTATCTTTGCATCTACTGTCCAAGGCAAATAGGTCAGTCTTTGGTTTCTTTGTCTTTTTTCCCCCCTAAATCAAGATACTAACAGCTTAAATGCAGACGGAAATTAAGCTGGGAGCATGGGAGGTGCAGGTTCCCTCCAAATTAATAGAGAGAATGTAACAAGTAGCACTCTCCAGATTTCCATCTGCAAACTTCTATTCTATGGAATTCTGTATGCGTATATTTTTCAAACCAACTTGCTCAGGCAGGTTGTCTTATACTTGTCTCTTTTCCAGAGGATCACTTAGATAACAAATAAATCTCTCATTACATTGTTTTATAAACCTACAAAGTAGGTTTTGGTAGTTAACCACTTGCTAACACTAGTGCGAATGAATCTTTTTTTTGTATTATTAAGCAGTACCTCCCAAGAACCATGTCAAGCTTTAGATGCACAGCAACCTGTCAGTGTCCTAACAGAACAGATGGGTGTTTTGATTGCAAAAGACTTATAGGTATATCAGCAAGTCCATCATCAAGGGGATGTTTATTTGCAGTTTCAAAAATTACCAGAAATAACCAGTAAAAAATGAAAGAGGGACAGTATCAAAATGGAGAGGGGATGCTGCAGTCTGTAGCAGTGAAGAAATTCAGCTCCTGGATGTACTAATTTAGGTACTACATATTTAGTATATATAGTAACTGTTATGCACATCACACTAAAATCTCCTGTGTTGGTACTTCACACATACTTAAGTTATGGATGCTAGCCAGGAGTACAACCAAATTTAAAAGTTGCAAAAACCATTGTACTTAACAGCTGTCACATACCAAAGCTCAGCTGCGGCTGCACCAGCATTCCAGCATTATCTGCACGGCTCCTCCTGCACAGGAGGAGAGAGGCTGTTGCACCCTCAGAGTGCCCCTGAAAGTTGTCTACCTTAGAAAGACCCCATTCCAACAGGAGATAAGACAAGGGCTATGCACATGAACAGGTGGAGCCAGCCAGAGGCACTGCAGCCATTTTAAACTTCCCTACAGAACAGGACTAGAAATGTCACTACTTTGGTTCCGACAAGGACCAAGCTTGGATTTAAACATGCTGTGTAACTGAAATTTAAGAGTTTCCCAAAGAGGCAAGTTTAAGGTATTACTTCTCTCTGCAACAGATATCAACATATAAAAGATTACAAGGTAAAAACGTATGTCCAGGTCACATTAGGAAGAAAAAAAATTCAGGATCATGGCATCCCTAGGCAGAGGTTGCTTTTCTGTTTGGTTTTAACAAGTTCACAGAGAACTCTCATCTGATCGTACCTGCAAAAAAAATATCCATTCACATTAATGTGAATTAGTTGTTTTGATGTTAAATAAGATACTGGATGTCAGAACTAAGTGAATGCTCCACAAGCAGCTCTTTAGGGCACAGTTGTTCTCCCATCCTCAGATAAGAAGCAGGTCTGTCTTTGGCATGCTTTCCCCCCTCGAAATGGCACTTAGTCACCTTTAAATCGAGTTTATCAACATATTAAATACCTGAGCCGAGTTATTCATCAAGTAGCTCAACAAGCAGCCAGGAATTGAATGCATCATATTCCACAAAGCTCTGCACTGCCAGGTCTACAGTGCTTGCACATTAAGAGTAAGCATCTAAAACCACGTTGCCATCCATATAGATGGAAGTTTTAGTATGACTCCAACTAAAAGGTGTGCTTCTTTTAAAGAAGACAAGCAAACATAATTGCTTAGATCACTGCAACTGATCATGACACTAGATCTTCCCCCCCTTATCTTCATACTGGACAGAACATCATTTCTTATAATGTACTTTACGACCAAACTAGACTCCTTTTTCCTCACAGCTTTCTAAAAGGTGACACAAGGCAAAAGGACCTCTTCCCCAAATAAAATCTGACAGACAGATGCAAAATTAACACCCCTAATGACATCTGGCATTTCTTAGTATTCTGCCTACAGGCAGTCATCTACTTAAAAAGTGATATATCTGACGACACCAGCAGGTGCAGAAGCCCTGTGTCACATCAAGGAGGAGAGAATTTAATGGTGGCTAAGTGCCAGAATCAGAAACAACATCACCTTTCAGCAGTAAAACAAAAAAGCCTCAAACACCCATTGTACTACTCCAGTTTTCAAGACCAGGATCAGGTTACTCATACTCCTTGACATGCAGATGCTGCAGAACACAGCCCTGCATATAATTCCATGCTTATTTTAGATCAAAAGTCTCAAAATAAATAAGCAATTTTGCAGTTTTTAAATTATGAGATTGGTGTATTAGTCTATTTTCCCTTCTATGTGCAAGTGATAGAAAAGTCAGGGCCACTGGGACAACAATTATTTTTACAGACCAATATGGAATGCCATAACTTGTTTGCAAAAAGTCTTCTGGATCACAGCCATTCTTATGACTTAAGGAATAGCTTAGTAAGTCTGACCTAATCAGTCTCCCAGCGACGATATCGTGACTGTAATTGCACTACAGATTCTTACACACTTCCATAACTCAGTAACACAGTATCTCAGCAGAAAGCTATTCAACCATACCCTTTTAAATAGAGATTAAGTATTTCAAACTTTAGGGATAGTATCTTTTGTTAAGATAGATTTCAACAGAGAGAAAAGTTAATATGCATGACCAGTCACTAATGCCCAATTTTGCTCAAATTGATGTTACAGGGAATAGGATCAGCCCCTTAAAGCTGTACGGGATTTTGTTTCAGCAATGGTATCACTGGTTTAATGCTTAGAGAAGAAATCAACCACATTCACACTGTTAAGGAAGAAAATGAGAGGAGATACCAGAATAAATATGCACTAACCACATTCTGAAACAAACCAAGGCAACACAGAGGAAGCACTTTTACCTTTCTAATGTCCCATTTTGGTTTTGAGGGATTTTAAAAGACTAGACATTTCATTTACAGCATGTTTGTGGACCGCTACTTACTAAGAAAGCTGTTTTGTCATAGCAAAAAAATGTGATTCTCCCCAGTTCTCCTAAAAACTAATTTTTTAATCTGTGCTTTCCAGATTCCACGGAGAAGTTACCAGGCTACAGCAATCACTAAAATTATTGGCTGTATCATTTTATTTGGAATTTGTAATATTAAGTTTCAGTACAGAATATTCCAGTCTTAAAACTGTCACTCTACAGAAATAAAAAAGCCCCAAAGTCTTCAGTGTGCTCTCTTCTTCTCTCACCCACTCCAAGGGGATTTGGTGAAAGAATTCTTTTTAGAAGCGATGCAATAAATCCAACCTAGGTTTATGCCATTTCACATCAGTACAAAACCAGGATCACCAAATCCTACTGAGACAGCTTGCAGGAAATTACAGGGATAGAGATGCTAGCAGTTCTCTATCCATCGGGACAAGCCAGGCTGCTTAAACCAATGAAGTCCCAGGCAAACAGGAAATCACTGTTTTAAAGTTTTCCTTAGGGTATGATTCTGGAGGATCATTTATTAGAAAAGTACTTCTTCTAAGCAAAACACCTAACTTTGGGGCCAAAGAAACCACTCCCCTTTCCAGTGTAACATGGTGTGTATTCTTTTTAAGTACCTCTCCTTCCCTCCCTTTCATCTTTGTGGGGTGTGTGTATGTGTATAAAATAAGGAAGCAGAGATGACTTGCCAAGACAGTTACATAAAATCAGTATGATTTCATGTCAGTAATATTTTGTTAGCTGTTTTTGGCTGGTCTGGTACATTAGGTGCTGCAACCTTTCTGTTACAAGCACCTGATCACAGGTGTTTTAGATGTTGATCACAGATCCCCTCAAAGAGATAAGGGTTTCAAAAAACACTTTACTTTTGAAGTACAGAGGCATACTTCTTAGCATATGAACTTGCACAAGAAATTTGCATTAATTTGATCCTATGTACGCTCACAGAAATACCCTCCTATCTGGCAGTTCTGTACAAGGAAGTCTAAAAATGTACAAGCTACGTTAGCAATCAAGTTGAGACACTGAAATAAAACAGAGTTGGAACATCCTCGCTTAGCATGTATAATTAATCATTTAATGCATTAGAACTACATGCAAACAGTCTTAACTGTGTGCAAGACTTCACTATGTTTCCCAGTTGTGTTTTCTTTAGAACACATCCTGTTGGAAAAGCAGGCACACAGCTGTCCCAATTTAAAACATGTGTGTGCATCCCCATTTAACGGTGGGACTGGAAACAGAGGAAGCAACATCCCACTCAGCATCACCTGCTGATTTCCATCCTCAACAGCACAGTAGAGAAACACAAAAGACCCCAATCATCATCTGAAAAAGAGTATTTTAAGCTACTTTCTAACCCTAATGTATCTAACCTATTTCTGTCAATTCCTTGAACAAATACTGCTTCTGCACTCGTTATGCTGGGGTCATTGTACAATCCAAAAAATCTGAAGAAAAGCTGAATTGACCACTTGTCACCACTCCCACATTCTCTTCTGAATAAAGGGCACTTATCCAGGGTACTGCTCTCCTTCCCACCCCACCATTACCGACTCTATTTGACATTCAGCGGAATTCACTCGAGAAAAGAGTATCTGTATTTTTCAGAGCTAAAGCACTGAATTCTCACGGTTCATTGAAGGACCACTCTGCTCAGCCAACTCAGCAAGGGGATGGATGGCGTTTGCTACTTTGCTTGCATGACCTCATCTCTGGATATCACATTTACCTATTTCACAGGAAAGCTTACTAGGTATTTGAATGTTTCCATGGTCATTAATTTCTCCCATTTGAAGAGAACAGAAGAACAGTTAAAACAAAAGCAGTGTCAAGATTACAGTAAGTATTTTATACAAACCAATTCAACTGAACCACCAGGTATTTTTAAACCTCTCTAAAACCGCAGGTCGCATAATTACAACGTGGGAGCTAACTTTTCCACCCAATACTCCCCAAATTCTGTACTGCAGGTCGTAACAGCAAAGCTTCATTAAAAAGCTTCTTCCTTTCCATTATAAAGGTTTTGACCACCCCGTTTCCAAAGGACATGACCTGTGCTTCCCTACTTTCCTCGCTTACTGCCTCAGTCCCAGGCAGTAAAGTCCCAGTACTCTGACAAACGGGGAAAATTGATCGCAAGTGGCAACAACGCGGAAAGCCAAGCGCAGGATTGTGACTGCAGGAATGCACGGCTCTCAGCTCAGGCATCTGCGCGCCCTGCGCTGCTGGAACCTCCTGCAGGGTCAAAACGGCGCGGGGCTTCCCCTTTAAGGGACGGGCCGGTCGTGCCCTCCGCTCCGCTATGACAGGGCGAGCTCCGCGCTGTCCGGAGGGAGCGAGCACGCAGCTCAGCTAAGCCGTGAGCGATCAGCCGGCATCCCGCAAACACTGGGAACAGCCTTCGACCTCCCGTGCCCGGCAGCGAAGCAATTCCTCGTCACTAGGGAAAGCAGTAGATTAAGGCTGATTTAACCTCGAACGCCCAGTGCCGCTGCTGGGAACGGGAAAACAACACACGCGCTACCTCCATGACCCAGGCGCTGAAGGGAGTGGAGGCTGCCCCGGGCACAGCGCTGGGGCAGCCTGAGCGCCGCTGACCGCGGCTTCTCCCGGCACTCGGCGCCGGGCAGCGCTTCCCGCCGCCGAACGGCCCCTCCGCGGCGCGGCGCCACCCGCGGGCCGTGAGAGGGGACGGCCCCGGGCCACCTTCCCCGGGAGGGGGGACAGCCCCGGGCCAGCCCCGGCGGAGGGGCAGTGCCCAGCCGCCCTCATGCCCCGCGTTCTCCCCGGCAGCAGCCCGGGCGGTGGGCGCGGCCCCCGCCCCTTCCCCACAGCCGCCACCGCTGCCGGCCCCACTCACCGGCATAGAAGCGGATGAGGCAGCCGGTCTCCGAGTCCATGCCCTCCTCCTGCACCCGCCACAGGTCCCGGAAGCCCAGCTGGGAGAGGTAGTCGTTCTGGATCTGCAGCGGCTTCTCGTGGGCCTCCAGCCGCCGGCTGGTCTCCCCGTGGAGCTGAACGTACAAGGCGGGCGGCCCCGCCGGAGGCTCCCGTCCGCCGGCCGCGCCCGCTGGCACCCCCCCTGCCTGCCCCGGGGGCAGCTCCCCCGAGCAGGGAGGACCCCGGCCCGGCCCCGCACCTGTTTCTTCCACCCCGTCGGGGGGTGCCGGCTCCACCTCTAGCTCCTCCGAGGAGGACGAGCCGCCGCCGCCACCGCTGCTGTAGGGGTCCAGCCGGTCAGAGACGCTCTCGGCGCTGGGGCTGAAGCTCTCGGTGTCGGAGCCGGCCGGCCCCAGCTCCCCCAGGAGGGAGGGGCAGGAGAGCGGCGGCCCCGCAAGGTACAGTTCGGCCGGCGGCGCCCCGGGGCTGAGATCGGAGGGCGCCGGGCTCGGCCGGCCGCCAGCCAAGTCGCCCTCCTCGGCGCCGTTGCCCAGCGGCAGCCGGTCGGGCCGCGCCGCTTCCCCGCAGCCTCCTCCGGACAACCCGCTCCGCGTCCCCCGCCGGCTCCTCGGCCTCTCCTCCGCCGGCGGCCGCAGCCCCTCGGCCGCGGGCTCGGGCGGCGCCCCGGTGGGGCCCGCCGGCGGCTCGGGCGGGGGCTGCGGCGGCGGCGCGCCCGCCTTGCCCAGCACTCGCACCACGCTGCTGCCGCCCCGGTGGCCGAGCTGCTGCAGCCGGGCGGCCACCTCAGCCGCCGTGGTCTCCAGGGTGCATAGCACCGGGCGCAGGTAGCAGTTCATGTGCCGCTCGTAGACGTGGACGCAACCCCGTTGCAGGTCCCGCCGCACCCAGTCCCGCTCCGGGGGCTGCAGGGGCTGCAGCTGCCGGGGCGGCTTCAGCAGCAGCAGCGCCTTCCTGTCCAAGCTGCGGGTGCCCAGCGAGGGCGCCGGGGCGCCGGCGGGCGAGGGGGCGGCGGCGGAGAGGTTCCTCTTCAGTCTCCCCCGCCGCAGGAGCAGGGAGTTGGCGCTACCGGCCCCGCCGGGGGCCGCCGGAGTCCCGCTGGCCGCCAGCGCCGCGGGGGGAGCGAAGCCGCCAGCTCCCCCTCGCCTCCGCCGCGGGCCGCCGGCTGCTTGGCCGTCCAGCTGCCCGCCGCCGCCCGACGGCTCCGCGCCGCTCTCCGCCTGACTCCTCCTGCTCGGGGAGCCGCTCTCCGCTTCCCCGGGCCCGCTTCCCGCCGCCGCCGCCGCCGGGGCTTCTGCCGCTCGTTGCTGCGCGGGCTCCATCGCCCGCGGGGCCGGGGATGCCGCCGCCCTGCTGGGAGCGCCGCTCGGCGCGGCGAGGGGGGGGGGCCGAGCGGAGCGCGGCGCCGCGTCCCAGGGGGTTGGGATTACGTAGCAGCAGCGGGGAGCATTCCGCCGGTGCCCGGCTCAGCCCCGCTGCCCGGCTGTCGCCAGCGCCATTAGGAAGGGAGGGAGGGCGGGAGGCAGGCAAGGAGCGAGCGATCCCGCCGCCGTCCGCCGCTCCCCGCGCGCGCGCGGCTCATGAATATTAATCAGCCGACAGGCAGCGAGGGCGGCTCGCGAGGGTGACGCCACCGCTCGCGCGGCGGGGCGGGGCCTGTGCGATAAACACACGGCGTGATTCCCGGCCAGCCTCGGGAGGGGTGGGATCGGGGCCGTGGCGGCGCTGGCGGGCCGCCGCCGCGCGGGGGCTGACGGGAGCTGCAGTCCCGAGCCGGCCGCAAGTCCCGGCAGTCCCGTGGCTTCCCACCGCCCGCCTTCCCGATTTCTCCGTGGGCCGCAGGCTCCGGGGCGGGAGCCCGGTGCCTGGCCGTGCGTGAGGGCGGCAGCCCGGGACAGGGTGGAAGTCACTCCGCTACCCGGCATTGACTCCCGGGAGGCGCAGAGAGCCGCCGCCGCTCCTCACTCCGCACGGCACGGGGCTGGACCCCCGTTAAAATTATTCCGGGACTTGGTCCTAAGCTCCATAGTTGTATCCCTCAAGTCTGGTCGGAAGGTCCAGTGACCACACTCATCCCGCTCTGTCCAATCTGTTCTCCCTATTAGCCCCCTCGGCGCATAACCCAAGCAACTGAGCCCGGGCAACCTTTTTGCGTGAAGAGAGCCTCGGATCCAAGATGGAGAGAGGCATGGAAATGTGGGTGGGAAACATATATCTATATACGCACACGTACCAGAAAAGAGCTGCTCTGTGAGTAGACTTGCAAAGAAAGTTTCAGTGCTATTAGTCTGTCACTGTATATCAGTGACTAAAATTACCGATAATACTTACTTCTGGAAAATTGCTTAGAAGCAGCAATTAAATAAAAAATTAAAAAAAAAAAAAAAACCAATGTGATTTTAAACAAATTGCTGAAAAGGAAAATTACAATCAGATACATTCCATTAGCAGTGTGAATTTGTGAGTTTTCATACTGTAAGGACACCATACAATGGAACTAGAGAAATCTGTGCTCCTGAAGATGTTTTAACTGAGTAATGCCGGCTGGATAGGGCTGTAACTGCCTGAGATCTTTCCTTTTTAATACATTGTGTAAAATCACAGTGAAGCATCTTGCCAGATATTCATCAAAAACACAATAGACTGTAATAAATTGGGAGATCTGGGCAATTGACCAGTTATGCCAATATTAGGGGAGATAAATCATCACAAAGAACCCCAAGAAAAGCTCTTAATGGAAGATTATTTTTAGTTGGGCTGTCTTTTTACTGTCTACATATAGTATATGAACCACAAATAAGCCAGAACCACGATAAAATTATAGTTTACCTCTCCTAATAAAACATTTCTCCACATTTCCACATTACTGTCTTTATCCCCCCTAGAAGCAGGTGAAACAAAGCACAGAAAACAGAGGTATTCTCCAAGGAACTTGCAATGGAAACAAATAGTTACCTTTTAAAAGGCTTTTTTTGTAACAATAAAGCTGATGTTTTACCTTTATGTGAAAACCACCCACCTTCTGAACAGAACAACCTGAAAATTAATGATGGTCTGAGCATGCAGTTTGTGCTGGCTCGTACCTAGAGCTGCAGTCATCAGAAAGAGCATCTCTGGAAATCAAGAGCATGGACTGACAGAGGGTGACTGCAGCACTTGGCCATTAAAGGCTTAAACTGGTGCCCAAAACCTCCTTTGACATTAGCAGCACGCAACAGAAGTGCAGCACTCAGTATATCAAGCTCTAGTTCTGACTGCTTCATACACTCTGGTTTGTTTCTACTGCTTTGCACCACCTTTGTACCACCTACTTCATGGAGGTTACTCCAGGTCTCCTGAATTAAATGTGTGAGAGAGATGTTCTACATGCAAACACACACATACGGACACACTCAGAAGAAGGAGACAGCAAACTCTAGGAGCATCATTATTAATGGTAATATTGAAAGAAGAGAGTTTCTAGAGCACACTTTCCAGCCCTTCTCTTCTTTGATGGGAGCGGGGACAAAGGAGCTCCACTTTTCTCAAACTGTTGAAATACATGAATGTTCATGCACATGGAGAAAAAATCCAGAACACAGAACCAAAGAGAAGTCTACTGGGGCTTCCAGCTTTCTCCTTTGTGACCGGAGATACTGCATCCTACATGTTAGTGATGTCCCCCTAATATGACAGATAGACAAGCTAAACATCAATTTGAAATGAACTGAGCTGATTTGTCCTCTGCCCTAACTGGAAGACTGTCCCAGGGCCATCCTGCCTTCACTATTGGGAAATTCCTTCCAATTTTTAGCCTGAATTTTACACATGGGTAGTCTATGCACATTTGCTCACATGCCAGCATTGCGTTGCCCTTTCACTCAGCTTCTTTTTTTTCAACTCCAGAACATTTACCCCCAAGGTACTTAGCAGCAGCAATAGTATTCCCTGGCAGGCTTTGTTTTTTTTCTTTGGTAGACTAAACACAGTCTTTTTGTCTCCTTTGGTGAGATAGTTTGTGTAGTGTAGGAACACACAGTTAAGGTCATTTAAATAGCCTTGGGTCAGACCCTCCATGGGATGCACTGGTATAACTCCAGCTCTGGATTTACACAGCTAGCCCTCCCAGAGCAGCGGCTGCCTGCGATACAGCTCGAAGAGGTGGCTGGGGACTGAGCTGACCTCGCTCTCCCCCTTGCCAGGCTAACTCACCACTGCCAACAGTCTTGCCAGTGAAGGGCTTTATGCAATTAAAAAACAAAATGTCTAAACTCCTGAGGGTGAGAAAGTTGTTAGATATATGGCTGCCCTGTGAAATTTGCTCAGGAGCAGAAGGCTGCAGTGAGCCTCCTGGCATTCTGTGAGCCCTGAGTTGCACTGTGAGGAGAAAAGGGACTGCGCTGTTGTTCTCCACTCTTTGCTGAATATGAAGGTGGCAGCTTCTGTAATGAACTAGCACCTCTAAATGTTAGCTTTACCCAGCCTGGTTATTTTTGCTTTATACAGGCAAGTGGGCTTGAAATTCTTAAAGATATGCATATTTAAATTGAACTTTCATGCTTATAAGAAAACTCTGCTATTTTCCATTTTCCAGGAACTGATATATACTCCTAAACTCTCCTAGAATTGTGAATTTTGATAGGGATTAACTGCTGTTGTCAGACATTGGAACGGAGCTTATGAAATTGATGTTTGTGAGGAGGAAGTGGAAGGGTGAAATACACATTTCCCTTTCCTAAAGCTGGATTGAAGACAGCTGTTTGGAAGACAGGTAAAATGAAACAGGACAGTTTGCAGTCTGCAGTTTTCCAATCAGAATCTCACAGTCTTGAGGAAGAGTTTTCTGATTACAGGAGTTGTCAACGAAAAATAAGGGAATAAAAAGTAATATATTGGAGGTTACTATAAACTACTCCATACTAAAAGTCTTTATACTGAATGAACAAATTATTCACTCCCACAGACAGTGGCAGGAAAATGCCAGAAGGTTTTGAATACACGAGATGACTTTTGAGGACAGTGTTACATCCAGAGTCGTCAGACCTTAGCTGAAATCCTCGCAGAGGCTGGAGCTGTTGTGATCTTCACTGCCTACATCTCTGCTGACAGCTGCTACAGCTACAGCACAAGGCACCAGGCTGCCGTACGCATCCGTGGAGCTGACTGAGCAACTGCAGTGCTGCTTGGAGTGTATTAACTCCTGTTCAGCCTCTTCTGAAATCTGCCTCCCACATTTCTCACTGATTCCTGTAAAGCCCTCGGGGATACATTGTGCTGTTATTAGATGTTTCTACAGGGGAAGGGACAGATTATGGGCATCAGCTGATGTCTGTGATTTTCCTTACTCTTTCATTATGAAGAGAGGACCAGGTCCAGCTTCAATTCATATTACTGCCAGTTCTGTTCTTTGTTTACATTATACCACTTTATTTCCTGTATTCCCTTGGTTTAGCTGCAATTAATATTTTACTGGGCAATTCAATGATGACTTATTGGTTCTGTCTAGTTTTCTGCTGCAGTGGGATAGTAAATAGTCTTTGTAAACTCAGATTCACCATGAACTATACTCAAAGAGATTTTTTTTTAATTATATCAAACAGGCAATGATTACCCAGTTTTGGTTTTGTTTTCAAGGATACCATTGCAGAATAGTGTGCCCTCATTAAACAGGAATTGCTTAATCCTCAGTCCTTGACTACAGAAAAATTGACTGACAAGTCAGTTCTGGATCAAAAGCTCAGATGACTGCTGAGAAATACTAGTGTGGGAAAGATTATATTTTTACTTTCTTTGCTATAAGTCATCATCAATGGTGCTGTTAAATGTTCATCTGTGCTTTAAGAAGGTATGAATCATTTTAGTGATTCCAGTTAACATGTGAAGGTGGGGTGGCAGCTTAGGAAGAAATAATTTAATGTCCTTCAACCCTGCAGAATGTTAGGGAGCTTACTCAGCTCTCTTCTTTAGTAGCTTGTTTTTCTAGTAAGAGAGAATTTCCCTACAGATAACAAAGCAAAAGACTTATTTCAATGTCAAAATGCTGAAACAAAAGACAAAACATTTGTCATTGTACAAGTGATTCAAAGACCAGGGGATGGATGAGCAAAGGGACCATTTCAAATTGAACAATATAATTCTTTGTAAAGGGAAATTGAATGTTATCATATGGAAAGTGTTCTCAAAATAATACTTAATTTTATCAGTAGGGATTAATTTCATTTTGTAAAATGCTATACCTCTATCCCTCACCCATATTTGGAATTGCCACAGTTGTAGGAACTAATTTGATATACAGATAGCAAGATACTGAACTTTTATGTTGATTGCTGCCCCAGCTTAAGCAAAATAGTGTGTATATGTTCCATGTTAGTTGTGCTCATCTTGGTGTGCAAGGCCTTCAGTATAGTAAAGTAGTTAAGATGGTGCTTATTCAGGGAAACTCTTAAGTTTAAATGTGTTCTTAGGTTGAGAATACAGCTAATAACTATTCTTGAGCTGAGAAGTTTCCATTATTCAATGGCTGAAATATAATTTAAAGGCTGCAAATTATCATACAGTTGCCCTTTTTTATATATTCAGAAACTCTGGATTTGTATGACCCAGGAGATTATTTGTACCTACAGCTCCCTAAATAATTTCCAGCAAGGGTTTTTCTGTATTTCTGATTCCAAAACCACTTCCATACGAGTAATATTGACACTACTACATGTTCTTCAGCGCTGCACTTCAAAACATGTTACAAATGTGAGTAAGTGTAAATATTTCCATAAAATGGAAGGAGTAGAAAAGAGGCAAGTATCTTCTTTGCTGGGCATTAAACCCCTCTCAAGGGGATTGACACAAGTCAGGTTCCTGTGTTCTGAAAGTGGAGCACCAGGCTGTGAAGCTTCCTTCTTGCTGAACTGGAGTCCTGTCCCAGCTTCCTCTGGGCAGAGGGTTTGGAACCAGATGCAGAATGCCATTGTAAGGTTGTTCAACTGACAGTGATACTCTCTTGTAGTACGTGACCAGTTGAATTTCAGTTTCTTGTAGAATTAACCTATACTGTTTACAGCAGGGTAAGGTTTTCCTAAGCCATCAGCAGCTGCGTGGTGTGGAGATCCTTTGATAACACAAATGTTTCCCCTTGTGACAGGCACGGGGTGAGTTATGTTAGCATTGCAGTTAAACAGCCAGGAGGTGCAGCTTTCTTAGCAAATTTTGGAATTTCTTCTCCAGCATAAACTTCTTGTTCCTGTCACACATGAAGCAAGCATTTTACAGAAGAAAACAGCGGCATCTCCATTGCAGTTCAAGGAAATAAGCAGCTGATACTGAGTCAACCATGTGGCTGAAAGCCATGCACAGAGGAAGCAAATTTGAGGAAAAGAAACCCCAGCTTTGTTACCTGGACTAATTACAGGTCTATGTTATACCTTCTAGTATTATATTAAATACAGAATTGAAATTAAACCAGTATTTTACAAATTTTGCTTTTAATTTGTGTTGATACTATTTGCAAAACCAGAGCTTGTAGCTGCCAGTAGACTCAGCAAGCCCATACACTAATCCTCTTACTGTGTCTTCGACTCTTCCACTTTAAGCTACATGTTTTGTTTGTTGGGTTTTTTTAAATTAAAAGGGTTTCATTGCCTGTTAAATATTAATGCAAAGATTCTCTTCCAGAACTTTATAAATCCCTCCTTGTAATTATTTCTTTTTATCTTTCATGTTCATATGGCATCTTGAGCCCTTTTTGTTTCAGAGCCCTACAACTCCTCAAGGTACAGTATTCATCACTACTGATAGAGATGGATTAATGTGGATTCATTAAGCTGCAGTCAACACAGTGCCTTGAATGCGATGGTTTTACATAATGCTGTAAATAGCATGACTGGCGTATTTGAAGTGACCCAAGAGATTCCGACATTTTTGGTATCAGCTTTTTACGAGGTTAGTCATCTCCCATTAATTCCCTTGTAAACATCTTAGAGGATACTGTCTGTTGTTAAAAGGCTGTACATAAAGGCCCTTCATGCAAGACTGAGGATATGTTTCCACCATACAATAAGTTTGGCAACAAAGTTGGCTTAGAAATGTTGTGCCCCTACTTACTTGTATTTGCCTCTTCTGCGTGGTGTGCTGCTGCTCCAGAGTGCCAGTATGACTGGAGCAGCACCGTCAGACTGGTGATGGAAATGCCCTTCACTGAAATGAATTATGCCTGAAGAATCTCAGATATCGCTTTAATACAGTAAGGATATATCACGTAAATGCATGTTATTTATTTGTGGATGGCATAAGCACTGAAGTGAGAATAGCATGGTGGAAGCTAAACTCTCAAAATACGTGTTACTGATGATTTATCCTAGTACAGAGTGCTAGCAACAGCTGCAACTATAGTAATTTACTGGAAGAATAAACAAAGATGCACATTATGCCCTTTGAAGGAACATTTTTAACTTTATTTCTTCAGCACCAAAGGTGTATCTTGTGAAGAGTAGACACAGAAAACCTCCAAGGAAATTACCAAAATAAAGCCTTATAAAATTAAAATATTGGCAGGATCAACCTAGAAGTTAATACTAAAATAGTTCACTGCCACATCTGGTGGCTCCCCTGGCAGCCCCCTCAGAAGGGCTTTTGGGAAATCTGCAGGGAACGTATCTGAGTTGATGTCTTTGATGAAAATTACTAGAAGGAGTTAAATCTAGGACAGCAGGTTAGAGTTTCTTTCATTAGCTACTCTAGTGACAAAATGCCCTTTGACTTCTGGACTGGCAACCATGAACTTGTGTGCCGAATCTCTTTTGTGTGCCATGTCAGCAGCACCTCATCATGGCTACACACGGTGCCTCAGCCTGAAATCTCCACCCTGCCCTTGCACACTTGTTCGGCCATCTCAGCTACGACTGTGTAGTCACAGGGCCATGACACGCTGTCACATAAGATTAAGAAAGCTCTTTGTAATACATTGGAATGATGGGAATGAGCTTGGTATTGATGGGTGAGGCTAAACAAAACTTCCAGGAAAATAAGTCTATCATTGCACCAACAGGTCACATAACAGGTCATATGACAGGTCAGTAACCCACTGTGGGGATCACTGGGAGGCCTTGCTCCACGCTCTCCTCCAGCCTGTGCAAAAGGTGGCCTTGCACTGTTACAAAGAAAAGCCATAGAAAAGGGTGGACACCTAATATTTTAGCATCCAGATTTTGCTGAGGGGAAAACCTGCATTGTTACCTTTGAAGATGTTGGTGAGAATACAGCAAACTACAGTCACGTGTATTTATTTGGCATCCAAACTTTTTCACAGGCAGCAGCATCCTGCTTTTGGCTTACCAAAGGTGTCCTTTGTTGCTCTCTAAGTGCTAACAACAGATCTAAATGGTCTGTGAGACTCCACCTGCTCTGGTCAAAGCAAGGATAACCAGATTCTCCAAACTGATGTGAATTCTCATTGCTATAGTAGAAGAAGCTCTTACTTTTCCCAGGTACATACATGCCCAGACACTGTCACTGGTAGCATGTTCTCCAGGTTATTAAGGGCCCATGACCTACCTATTCCACAGATCGAGACATGCCTTGGGGTTACATTTTCATCAGCCTCTTGACATGACAGGCAATGAACATGAGAAAACCCATCCATGGCCCCCACACAGTTGGGCAATGCTGTGCTTTGAAAGTGAGCTGAATTTTTAGGAACATTGTTTCTGCCAATAGATACTGATAACCTGTTTCATAATAGTATCGAAAACTTCAGCTTCCAGCAGCCTGACACTTTTCTTTGCCACACCAAACCTCTTCCCTGCACCAGTAGTGGGTCTGCAATTGCATAGTGCCAGGAACTAAAGCTTTCAAGCATCCATTTTCTGATAAACATGTTGCCTGCAGCACACAGTAAGGAGTTTTCTTGTAAAGCTGAAGAAGAAGAGGGACGCAGCTGCCTTGATACCTTGACTGAGCAATTGGGCTTTTGAAGGAACCCCAAGAGGAGTGGTATTTTGTCCCTGTGGCTGGTCTATAGTACAGCACACCAGATCTAGCCATGGAGCTTTTCTTCACAGCATTTGCAGAAGGGCTGCTGGCCAGGGCTCACATCCATCATGGTTTTGCACAGCTGGGCTGCATGTGTTTCAGTGCGATAGCCAAATGTTTTGTGTCCTACCATTCTTGGCTGCCCTCTTACATTTTCTTCCTATCAGACCCCACAGTTTACAAGGAACTTACAGCAGATTCTGAGGTGACTGGTGGAAACCCATTTACCACATCATTCCCCCCCCACCCCCGGTGACATTACTTGCAAAAAGTATCTGCTCATTCCCAGCATGTGATGCTTTGTTTTCAGGTGCTTTAACCAGAGTTCTACTGCCTTGAGGGAGCATTTACTGTCAGGAATGAACTGATCTTCATCACTTACCCTGAGAGTGAATGGTCTTTGAAATCAGATGGACCATGTAGCTCTCTAAGACCAGCAACCAGACTCAGAAGCTCTCAGGGAAGCTGTGTAGGAATGTGCAAAAAGCAGCAGCTAGAAAGGCTCTGCTGACTCTCTTCTGTCATCAGTCGTGTGGACATGGTCACACTGCTCTGGAGTCACTGTGGAGTAACAGAGATCAGGCAGGCACAAATACAGGTTGCTCCAAGACCAAAGTGTAGCCCTGAAGGGATGCATGGACTGAAAAAAGCCAAGGAAGTCAGAAAGCCTCTATACAAGACTTCCAATTAACACATCTCATTAGAGAGAGGAAGTATTGATAAGTAAGGTGCATTATAGTGGATGACCTCTGGACCTCCAGAGGAGGTCATTCTTCCCGGAACAGGGCAAACGTCAAAGTGAGATCACACCACCCAGGGCCTCATCATGCACAAAACCTAAGTGAGGCAAGACTCGACAGGCTGTAATTAGCAGCCTGAGTCACGCAGCAAGGAATCGGTTGTCAACGTGGTCGCATTGAACGAGTGTAACGACAGATTGTCAAATACCTAACCAGAGGCTCTTTTTTGGCGAGAGTGGAAATACTGAAATGATTTGTAAATCACTTGCAGGATTTCCTACCTACATCTTTTCAGGAATATAAGTGGATTAGACTACTGGTCCTTCTAGATAGCGTCCTGTTGCAAAGGGGTTATTACCATGCACTTGAAGGAAAGATCAAAGGAGAGTGATTGTAGATGGTGTGGGACAGCCAGCCTCAGAAACCTTTTCCCAAAACTGCAGTGTTGGATGCTGGCTTTACCGCACAAGCATGAGAGTGTAAATCTCTTCCAAAGCTCTTGTTTATTTTTATACATGTATTAGCAGTCCTCTTTCAGCTCCTGCTAAGATTTTGGTTGTGATGTTACTAGGAAGGAAGGGATTTGTCTGAGTAATTGCATGCTGTGCAAAAAATTTATTTCCTTTTTATCAGTTTTAAAATGTGTCCATTTTCAGCTTAATTGAATATTCCCTCGTGTTTATACTGTGGAAGGGAAACTAGCAGCATGTATTTGAGAGTGGATTTGCTGGACAGGGGCTAGGACTGGTTTCCCACTGCTTCAAACCAGGGGAAATCACAACAAAGTAGAATAAGCAAACAAGGGTTCTGGTTAATCAAACTCAATAGTAATTTGCAATAGAAGGAAAATCGCAAGAGAGTTGGTCCTTACAACACACACAAATTTTTTTCACTGCACCACTTCCCCCTTTTTCTTTCAGGAATGATTCAATACGATGTCTTATGAGAAGTTTATGAATTTCTTATTGAGCAGGCTAGTGGAAGGTGTCCCTGCCCATGGCAAGGAAGTGGGAACTAGGGGATCTTCCAACCTAAACCATTCTGTGATTCCACTAAACATCAAGGCAAAAATCAAGCAAAAAGCAATCAAACACCTTAACCCTAACGCTTTGTTCCAGCTGTAAAATAGTCACAAGAACATCCCTTATTAAAGGGGTTAATTAAGTAAATGATCCCATTTTCCTTCTTGTAAAAGTTTTTGGAAAAAAATCCAAGCAATGTCTTTGTTATAGTTTTGCTGAGAAAGTTCCTTGTTTGGCAAGGGAAGGGTAATTGTGATAGCAAGCTGCTTCTGTTCCCAAATTCCCTGATGTGCTGGGGTCATGTCACATGTTTTCACTCTGCTTTAACAAGGAATAACAACACAGACGGAAGGGCTTATTTTTGGTGTCACTACATTTGAGCAGATGTTATAGGCTCAATTATCCTGGTACTTCAGCTGTAACATTGCATTATTCTCTAAGCTCCATTTCTTTGGCTGAAATTATTTTGTTGGAATACACTGCTTTCTCCAAGCTGGTGCTTCTGTTCCCCCATTTAGTACAGCCTGGCAGCTACCTTCAGTAAGCAAATTTATCATTTTGGATTGCTTCTGCACCGTAGCTACAAATCACATTGAATGTACCGCTGAACAAAACACATTTTATAATGTAGAGCATCTGCCCATTATAAGAATATCCAGCATTTTAAAGCAGGATCATTAGTCACCAAGAGTAAATGGATAAATTATCAAGTTCTGCATATTTCAGTCCGTGTTAAAATAAACCAAACTCGTGTAACGCAGAAATATTCTAGGTTCAACATCCTCAAAGTATAGGTATCTCCATATATAACAATATTGTGAAACAGAAAGACAATCCCTCAGCTCCTTAATCACAGCTTTGATATGCAGCATGACAATTATTTCATTTTGAGGCCAATGGTGATGAGCTCTGTCAGCATGGAGGGTAATTATAAAAAACAGAGATCACTTGACTCATCTTCTCTTCCTGCCTTTGCCAAGTTTTTAAACATACCATTTTCACCATATAAAGCCATTCACCATTTGTTTACTGCATCATCTTGTGCTGGAGTTATGTTTATGAAAAGGGAATCTACATTTTTAATTTAAAGTTTTTTCGTCTTTGAAACAACAAAAGCATTCTAAATCATTCTAAAACATTTCTGTAGAGGAGATGTTATTTGGAATGCATAAATGGAGATGAAAATAACTGAAAACAATGAGTCAAGCCAATAAAACTGGCAGAGGAACCAACTAAATGGTAGCTCAAGGAAGATAAATCACATACTTTAAAAAGAGTTGAATAATTTTCTTTTTGAAATACATGTGAACATGCAAATCCTTATCTCTGTCACCTAATATTTGCCATATCTTCTACTTAAAGAACACATACACTTTGCTTCGTAATAAGGCAGAATCTTTCACTACGATGTATAGCAAGATGTGGCAGCTTTACACTATGTCTGTTATTAAGCAGGGTTATAACAAGAGGGGGCTTGTTAAATTTTATTATTTTAGTAGCAGCATTCTCCAGAAAAAAAGTACTAATACATTTCCAACACTTGGAGTGTCTGAACAGATTATCCAGCAATTACATATTAATTATTCATCACCCAGTGTTTCAGAAGCCACCCTGTGTCTCTCTAGTGCAGGAACTCTACTGCTTTTGCAACCTAATGATATGATTTTCCCAATTGCAGTGTTGCAGTGCTCAACCAGATGGAAGGCTAATGACACAGGGAGCAATAAAGTTATAAGGATGCCTAAGGTTATACCTCACCTCACTTTGGAAGAGGTTATGAAACAGTAACCTAAACAAATTCAGCAGCCAAAACACAGAATATTAGTTAGATGAGAGATTATAGCTAGAGTTGGAGTGGGCATGTGTTTAAAGTGGTCTGTATAGGGATTAATGGAAATATTTGAAAATAAACAAATAGGTAAGAAGATCTTTTTCTCATGCATTTTCCAAAAATGCCTTTTCTGACTCCATGTGTAAGCGGCAAGCCTGAGAACTGTGATTTGCATTATCTGTACACATTCTTCGCTGTACATGGTTACTGTGCAGAAAAACAAGATTGATTTCTCATTCTCAAGCACATTTATAATGTCTGTGCAAATGAATGTAGGGCATATCCTGGCTAGATCAATATTTATGCAGCCTACTTTAGAAAGAGCGAGGGAGCTGCTTCAGAGCAGCAGGAGATCTTGTCATATTTTTTTCCCCTATGGTTTCCTCCTTTCCTCATTTTCAGCGAAATTTGTTTGCATAATACTCCATGCTCGCTGACAATTAAAGGGAGTTTTAATGAAGGAAGACCCACCTTGTCCCTCCAAAGGGCCAAGCTGCTGCCGGCAACCGGAGGCAGTGCCGGCGACTGGGGAGCCCCCGGGGTGGAGGAAGGTGCGTGTGAACTCGGGGAGCTGCGGATCAGGCCCGTGGCAGCAGATTGGCCCGAGGAATGTGTGGTTATGGCAAGGTGTGCGAAGGCGGCGAGGGTTTGTGCCGCTCACCACGGGGAAGGGAGCTCTCCTGGCCAACTGGCGGTGGAGCCGGTGGCTTCTGCCCCCTCCCTCCAGCTCCATCGAGCCACTTCTCTTTGGCTTTGCACACTTCATTCCACTTGCAAAAGAGCAACAATTAATTATCCTAATTAAACCCAACTGCAGAATATCGAACACTGCGGTTTTTTTCATACTTCTAGGTTCACCTCTTTCATGCACGTGTTCCCCATACTGCTTGTCACAGCTAATGTCTTTTCATTCATTTTGAAACAGTGGGTGGGATGGGGGGGGGAGAACGGAACACATAATAAATCAAAAGGCAGTAGCAAAACATTAAAAACAGCCAAGCTCCCAGCAGTATGCCAGCATCCATGCTTAAAAAGATCCTTCTAAACAGCTGTTTTCTCATAGCACAGTTTTAATTTTTGTGATGCTTAGGAGGAGGTGACTTCACTGACCCACAGACAGGAGGTGGCCTCTGTCAATAACCTTTACTTTTTTCCTGCCATATTTAGCAAAAATAAACTCAGGGGTCCTTAAATGCTCCTGGTGGTGCAGGTTTCTTCAAAACAATGCATGTCTTTAGATATTAATTGGGAGATGATTATCAGTAACTTTACAATACTAGTGTCTTCTGAATCACTATGTCAATTTAATTTGCCGTCCAATAAAATGCACATATAAAATATTTTCTGGAAGCCTTATTTTTTTTCAGAAGGAACTCCACTATGATGCAAAAATGACAAGCTGTAGGCTATTAAATAATCTTTATTTCCATGACCATAGCACTGAAATGCAGCATTAGCAAATGCAATGTATTGAATACCTCTTGTAAATAATTCAATTTTTTCGAGTAACTAAGTAGGCAATAAGAACCCTGTCACATCTATGTTGACAAAGTATCTTAGTTACTGAATAACTATAGAGATGTTTCCCTTATGCTTGACGTAATTATCAAAATGCCTTTCATTAGCTGGTGAAAGAGTAATTCCTAGAATGTAGTTTGCTGTTTGCAGGGGCTTACAAGTCAGAGTGTCACAGGCCAGCTATGCACCCACAGCTAAAAAGATCTTCAATTTTTTTCTTCTTGCCGTCAGCCCCTTGAGCAAAATGAAATATCTGAAACTACCCTTTCAAATTTGGTCAGACTCAGGCACATGGGCAGGAGAAGAAGCAACGCAGACATCCTACAGCACAAGTCACACATTACTTTGTCTCTCTTAAAGCTCCAGCTCCTTGGAGGTAAGGACTTAAACTCTGCATTTGCTTGTTCAGAAAGGGGGATGCATTTGAAAGTGTGTGCAAAGTTTGCCCTAAGAGCCCCAAACCCAAAAGGATACTGGCTTTGCTACCTCCCTCATCTGTAGGCAAATCTTTCTTCATGGTCCCTGGCCTGTGCTGTTTTAGTACTTAGGGATGAATCAGATTTTGCCCTGCTACTCTTCACTGTCTACAGATATTGGCTCACTGGAGCTTCTGACAGACACCCCAAATCTGGATGTGTCTTAAGGCCCGAAGAGCACGGACTAGTGCACTGCAGTGGGGGACATTTCCCACTTGGCATTCATGCTGTGTCCTGCACGGCTGGTTTTTCTCCTATAAATTATGTGCAGCATGTAGAATTTCAGTCTGAGCTGTGCTCAGTGAAGAATGAATGCTGGAAGGGATCCCACTGGGATGTTTACTGTCTCTTACTGACTTAGGGTATAATGGATACCATACAAAAATATTACTTATAGCATAATGTCAATAATAGTATATAAACTGCACCCACATTGTTCCAACGGTTGCCTTTTAGATATGCAGTGATGGAGGCTCCATTGCCTCCAGTCTGGCTGCTGTCTGTCCTCTGCCCTGCTGCCCTGACCAGCTGTAATTATTTCCCAGTGACTAACCTGAAACTGCCTTGCTGCCCCACAGGCAGAGAGCAGGGTAATTGCCTTCCGCTTTGCAGCCCCACATGTTGAAATACTCCTCTTCCTTCAGGCAAAACAACGGCAGTGCACTTGGTCTTGCCTCACTGGTGATATTCTCTAGACCCCCTGTCTGCTGACACCACGTCCAGCTGAGGTAGTTCTTGGAGTGCCATACTCCAAAACCATCTGCCTGACTTCCAACAGGGTAGAGGAAAAGGGCTTCTGCCTGCACCTTGCAAGCCATGCCCTTGTTTGTACATCCTAGCTTTGTGTTTGCCTTTGTCTCAGAAACACGGTGCTCCCAGGCTTTAGCTCACAAGACAGGTTACTGCCCAGTCATCTGCCAGCCAGGCTATTGCTCGGCTGGATTTGTCTGCTGTTCCTGATAGCACCATCTCATATGAACTTGTCCCTGCTCTGAATTGCACCATGTGTTTCTCCCCATCCCACCCCTCGGGGTGGGGGGTAGACCAGCATAGAGTCCCCTCAGTGGCACCAGTGAGGATGCCAAGCCCTGGCAGCCTGCCCTGCTGTTCCTGGTACATCTTGACACTGTGCCTGCTGCCACTCTCCCTCTTGCTACGGTTTGACAAGCTTTGTGTCACCCTCTCGCAAATCTCTTTTGAGCTTACTTATGATGAGAATGGCAACAGAGACACTTTCAAAAGTACTCAGAAGCCAAGATACATGACATTTACTGCCTCTCTCCTTTCTGTAAGACTGATGACTAGCTGGAAAAGGAAATAAATTTGCTTTAGCTCATTTAGAGCTTGTTCCTTTTACCACCAAGTGTGAACTAGCCCATGTTTGATTATTTGCTCCAATATTTTCCAGGGCATTAAAATTTAGTTGGCCAGTTTTCTACTTTGCCCCCAGTTTTAAAGGCACCACCCTATTTGTCCTTCTTGACAAGTCACAGCTTGGTTCATCCTCCATCAAGTCTTACAGACAGCTAACTACTCATGGCCTAGAGGTGTCATTAGCCAGGTCTTCAAGTATCTGAGGTCAAAGTATCACTGGCAATTTGCAAATAATTAACTTCTGCATGAACTCTTTCCTTATTAAATCACCTATCTTACTCACCGGTGCTGCTGATATTTGTATTATGCACCCACATGCAACTGGTGTTCTGGAGAAGAGAAATAGAAACTAAAAGGCATTAAATACTTCTCCTACAGAAAGGAGAGAGATGAAAGCTTTTTCATTTCAGGGAGTAGAGATCATGGAACCATAGAATGCGATTCCTGATTGATTCACATAGAATATGATTCCTGATGTCCCTTGATAATCCCCTCTTGGCTTATGCCTTGGCCCTTGCTTGCCCCTGCATGTTGAGGCGATGCTTTGTATGTGCTGCTCACAAAGCCTCCTCTTCCTGGGCATTTCCCTCCTGCGCTGAGGATGGAAGATACAATTGAAGAATAAAAGGTGGAGCTTTTAGAGAGCAAATAAGTGAATCATGCCCTGGTACCTGTCACTATAAGTACTATCAAGCAGTAAATCAGCAGGTTTCATGGAAACAGCATGACCCAGGCTTTCCTCACTGAGCCAGCACAAGAGATATGTGCATTTACAGATATGCACAACTGTGACTATCACAGACACACATGTCCACCCCGGCTCGCAGGACCAAATTGAGGTAAATTTCTCACAATGCTGTTGCACTGAAAAGAGTCAGTTCAGAGTGAAAAATACTCTTCTACAGCATAAATTAGCCTGAAGGAAACTTGGTGCTCAGCCATATGATTAATGATGGAGCTGTTGCACTGCTTCAAACTGGGAAGCAGGGATATCTCCGATGCAACACAGGGAGGGGTGATGAGTGGGAAACAGGAATGCCAGCATACAGGTACTTGACATCATCTTTGAAAAAAGCCAATGGCTGCTCTCTGCCACTTAGCCACAATTTCTTCCTTCTCTTTGGCTGACCAAAAAAACAGAAACAAAAGAACCATGCTTTGTTAGTAATGAAGAAAAATGGCTCTTTGCTGATGGAGCTGCAGCTGCACATCCCCTGATGTGCCATGAGCGGCTCCACTCAGTAGACCTGTGCTTGATTAAACTGAACCCTGGCTTCTGAAATACTGGAGCAAGGGCCATTGCGGCGCATCATCCAATATAACTGTGGTTTATTTTTTATTGTTCCTTGTCTGTTTTCCCTGATTTTGATAAGGCCAGAGAGCGCCCTGGCTCAGCAATCTCTGCTCTCAGCACTATGAGCAGAACCACGCACCGACTGACCTTACTGAGGTGCCTGTCACGTAAAAACCCTTCTGCCATTTGGACTCCTGCCTGCGCCCCCTTTTCTGTCTCCTTCATGAATATTTTTGTGGTGGCAAAACTAGATATTGTTTGGATTAGCATGGAACTTCAAAATATATTTGTGTCAATAAGATTCATGCATGTGCAGTTCCCAGGGTGAAATAATTTTTCTTTTTTTTTTTTTTTTGTTTTAAGGAAGAGATAGAAGATTAATTTGATTCTCCACACACTTTCACCCCCAGACTTTGCTGGTTTCCATTCTACTGTAAAATGGTGATAGTGCCCTGCTAATCAATTTACATTTTCCTTGGCCCACATATTGCTTTCCTCTTCCTAGGTTTGTCTGTTTTACCCTTTCCTTTTTGCATCTCCTCTTTTATCTCACATCTAAGATCATTGTTCTGTCGTGAGACAGTGTCTTCCTCAAAATGCATCAATAATAGAATAAAAATGGAGAAGCCAGTCAACGCTGCAGTAGGGGAAAGGAGTAAAGTAGGTTAGGCAGTTAGCATTCATCAAATATTTAGTGAGTGATACAAGCACAGGCCAGCTGTACGAGATCTTGATATGTTTTCCCTTTGTGCAGCTTGGTTAGTCCATCGCTCAGGTCCCTGCAGAGCACCCCAGCTCATACCCGTGGCCCTGACCTACATTTTGCACGGCGTGTGTGCCTGTCTTTCCCCAAATGGCAAAACTCGGTTTTCAGGGGGGTTTTGCTCCTATTTCAAGGTGCTTGCAGCCACGCACAAGCAGAAACTCAGCATTTGGCCCCTGCTCGCCTTGGCTGTGATGTGGGCTGATGCTGTAGGTAAACATTCCTAAGCTCCTCCTGTAAAATGGTATGTGTGTTTCCCCTTTTCTTATTCAGCCCTTTCCTTATTCTATTTTTTTTTTGCTCTTATAGCAGACACTGCTCTGGGAGAAGCCAGCATTTCCCAGTGGTAAGATCAGCTGAGCCCGGTTAATTTTTCTAAGCTGCAGTGCTGGAGGGTTGGCTTTGGTTGGGTTTGGTTTGTGTTGGGTTTTTTTTCCCCAAAAACACTGGTTAAGGAATTGTCCTATAATGGCCAAGGAATGGGCTATCAATTTGAAAAGGCTTTAAGATTCCCAGGGAGGTGAAGCCAGCAAGCACTGTGCCACACCAGGCGTTGTCATGCCACCCCCAGTGTTCTAGGGGTTTGCTGTGCCTCTGCATCAGGGTCCACATGATGCCCATGACTTATGGGGCCAAGTCCTTTCTTACACTGAGCTGTGTTACAGTGTAAAGACCTGTACCTGTCCAGAACCCATAGATACGAGAAGCTTGACGAATTAACTGCTTTGTCTCATCCCTTAAATCCCTCAGCACGCCCTTTCCACTGCCAGACCTTTTTCCCCCAGCATCCTAGGTGTAGTTGTACTGCTTTACTCAATGACTGCTTGCTGACATATGAATTCCTCTTTCTTTACAGCGATGCTGGGGCTCCCAACAGCTCCTGCAGTTTTGTCTGTGTGCCCTATTCCCCCTCATTGAGCTGCCTGCCAGGAACCTGCATACCTTTTTGGCTTCTGCAGCCCAAAGTCGAGGGGTCTTGCTTAATAGGTACCTACCGAGTGCATGCCTTTGCTTTCATTTTTGTTTATCTGTGTCCCTCTGTACTGCAGCTGTCTGCCAGGGAGTTCCCTCCGTGTAGGGCAGATTAGGAAAACACAAGGCTGCGGGATAAGCAGCGAGGCACAGGCTCAGGAACGTGCTCCAATTCACTGAAATTGCCTGACGAAGCTTACAGCAACCACTTCAGGTTTTTGTGAAGTGTGTAACAAAAGTAGCACCTTTAGGCAAATATAACCCTGATTTCTTCATGTAATAATTAAAATGGCAAATTTAGGAGAAAGTATTAATCCCTGTCCATAGAAGACTTGCTTTTCTCTATTACTCCAGGCTAGATGTATCAATGGAGTTAAACATTTATTGATGCTTGCACGAGCAAAGCCAGGGCAAGGGAGCTGAGTAAAGGCAAACCTTTCCAAAATAAAAAAAAAAAAAAGCCAGAACATGCTGTTGCTGGCAAAGATGTAGGGTTTGGAGGAAATGAAGATGATTGAGATTGCAAAACTGGGTTGCCTGCACTTGCAAATTACTTGTAATGGGTCCAGAAATGACTTGTCTAGTGCTGTTGTTTTACCTTTTACCTACCACTAGGTATGCACCTCAACTCATTAAAAGGCTGTATCGAGACATATAATTTGTTTACAGCTCATTATTTTCCATTATAATGACAATAGCGTGATACAAGCAAAAGCACGGTATTTTGGTGCTAGCATGCAGGCGTGCCTTCTGGGGGCAGCTCATTGCTTGCTGAGAGCCCGGTTGCAAAACACTGTTTAGTCCTATTAGGAGTAATTTTGGGGGCAGACTGCAGAGCACGAGTCTTCCCTTTGCCACAGACAAAACATACACGGTTTAAACTTGTTTCCTTCCTAATTGTGGGTGATTAAAACACTAGCGCTGTTCTTTCCATCTGGGTCATTTAGGGTTTAAAAAGAAGAAAATGAAGGAGACAAGAAATTATAACATAAGAGGTTTTACCTTTTTGGACATACTGTTGTGGAAAACACTGTCTGAAAGTGGTTCTCTAACCTCTCTATCCCAGTTGTAAAACGTGACATCATAGAGCTTCTTTTGAAGCAGAAGCAGTGCTTCCCATTTCCCAGCAGAACTCCCTGGGTACCAGCTTGGGGGGATGCTGCTTTCGGTTGGCCACAGTCCTTAAACTGACCCAGTGTGCAGGGATGACAAAGATGGTGAGTCAGCTCAAAAAAAAGGACAGAAAGCGAAACAGGAATTGTATTGCTGGCTGAACCTCAAGTCCTAATGAGAATTTGGCTTGCCTGGGACAGGGTGCAAATTTGGACTGGGATACTGTAAATCCTGGTAATGTCCTCCTCTGGCATTTGGTGCTTCTTTAAAAAAAAAAAAAAATCAGATCTCAGAATTTGGAAAGGGTTTTTGAACTTATTTTATTTTTAAGATTAGTTTAAAAATGCAGGACCAGCCTTAGTAAGTACAGTGAGATTCTTACTGAGGGGCATAAATGCTGGTTTTTGGAATAGAAAAATTTTTTCTAGTAATTTATTATTCTCTGAGCTTTTCATGAGGCACAGAGCAACTGTCAGTAATGTGCCCTGTGAACACAAAAATATCTTGGATAAAATCTATCACAAGGTTTTGCTTTTCAAACATACCTCATTGTGGTGAGCACAGTTTTTGCCAATAAACAAAAGATATAATGAGAACAGGTTCTGTTTGGTACAGTAGTAGTTCTAGGACAATTATTTGGTGGTTATAGAAAAAGCCTTGTTGTTTTCACTGTGTATCTTGAAAAAAATTCTTTCTCACCAAGAGATTTTATGAGAAGCACAGGCTGTGCCAGAAAACCATGCTGTAAGCTTCATTTAATCACAGGGAGCTGATATAAAATGTAGGGACTGAAAGCAAGAGATGAAATCTCACGACTTTGCGTGAACTCTCTCTTGTGACAGAGGACAACTCCTGACTCTGGTTTTCGCTGCAGCAATGGGTAAGTCCTGACACACAATTTCTATTCATAGTATCTGCACAAGTTTCATGCTACAGCTCCACGGGCAAATAAACCTCATATCACAGCAGTGAACTTCCCAGTCTTACTGACATCAGCCCCTTAGCAGGGTATTTGGTGGCTGAAGGCTTCACCTTGGAGCATGGCATCTTTCCTAGTCATTTTTCCCAACCTGACTCCAGTACCAAGCTCTTCCTGGCTTCCCACGTATGACAGAAATCAATTTCTGATTTCATCAGTAGCTCGGGTCTCTGTAGTAACCCCAATACTTTTGGTTTTGATGTGTGGGCATGTTTTTTTGCTGTATCACCAGATCTATATTAGTTGCCAGAGCTGCCTTTCAGAGCAGTTTCTGCAGCAAGGGAAGAGGCTGCCGACACTGACTGTGGAGCTACGGCGCACTTACCAAAAGCAAGAAAGCAGAGAAAAGACTTTATCTCTCCTAATCTGGTCTTGTGGGGGTCGCAGCTGAACTTAGGTGTCTCTGCCTGGAAGTGGTTGTCTCCTCAAAGAGAGTCTACTGGGGTCACATTAGAAAACAGCAACTTCATCCGTCTCCCAGAAATAACCCAGATACCGCAACTGCAAGGAATTTACCAGGGCGCTGCTTCTAAAACATCCCTGTTTCTACAGGCCAGATTACCAGAAGCAGTTAACTACTTTTTTTTTTTTTTCCCCCTAAGATGTGCTCCTGTGGCAGCATGAGCTGCCCTGGATATGTCTGATATATGTTGGGGAAGCCAGGTTTGGCAAGGATTGCTTCCCCCTGGCTTTTCCAAGTGTGCAATTTAGGCTTCACTGTGACCACATGTGCTTTGTTGAGTTGTCACCATCATCCAATGCACTTGGATTTTGCTGCTGCTTTGACTTTTTTCCTCCTGGAAAGCTATTAGACACCTTGCCTTTTTTATCTTTTTTCCCCTCTATTATGCCGAGCACATTAATCTTGAGGCAAAACAAATTAAAATGCTGTCAACTATATTGGGACAGTTTTAGGGGGTGTCTATGTAATGTACCAAGCTTCCAGTTCCTAGGGTGTGCTTCAATATCTGAAATCAATTAGTAGGAGTTTCTTGATCACTAGTACAGGATCCAACCATTGTGTAAGTCTGGAAAAACCTTCTGCTGTTACACAATATTGTTTGGTTTCCACCCCCATTATGATACAACTGTGCAATCAAAGCTGTATGAGTGTATTTGTACACCACACATACCTCTTCCTGCCCGACCGTGTACAGATACACATAACGAACACCGCCTTCTTGTTCGGGCAAACAGGGAACAATCCTCTTTTTCCCGCAAAGTGTGAGGGAAAGGAGGTCAGAAGCTGAAGTAAGTTCGTGACAACTGCAATTTTGTATTTGAACTGGATGTGTGGATGCCATTTTACACACTGGAAAGACCACCAGCCCTTACCTTAACATACCAAACTGCCACACGTCCCCTGCCCAAAATGAGTCTTGCAAATAAAATTATGCATTGCCTGACAGGTCCATAGCTTCTGCATAAACCCTGGGTCATTCCCATTCATGTCACGTGAAAGAGGAGGAGGAAACCTGCACCCGCCACCCACACACAAGCACTGGCCAACCTTTGAACCTGGGGTCAGCAGAGGTATTGCCATGCAAGATGTTTTGCTCCACCCAGAGAAGGCAGTTAATCAGGTGCCACTGCACGTGAGCACGTGGGGGTCACTGGTGCCGCCCTGGGCTGTAGGACAGAGCAAGTAGCAACTTTGCTGTGGCCTTTGGTGAGGGTGGGAATGCGCAGTCTGATATTATGAGAGAAGTTTTTATTCTCATCAAGATCAATGGTTCGTTTGTTGGGTTTTTCAATAAAAAAGGAGGGGACACCTAATTTATGTACCTTCTCCCACACAAGCTGTGAATGTGCACAGAAGGGTGAAGAGCCATGTACAGAGTGGGGCTGTGCATGCCCTGGACAGGCCCTGCTGTCAGCGGCTCCCAGCAAGCTCAGGGCTCTGGCACCAGTCACACAACATGATGAGGCATTGCAGCCTCACTTCAGCCCTTGGCTGCACCTTACAGGAGCCATTAACATCGGTGTCTCTCTTTACAGCAACAGACCTCAAGCTGTGGCCAGTGACTCTGGACACAGATGAAGTGTGGACACCAGCATGTAGCAACATGACTCCTTATAAGGACCCTCAGAAGAGAGAAATAAAGATCAGATCTCATCATTTTACAAACCTGTAGGGACCAGTCTTCATCCCAGAGCTCTTGCAATACCTCGAAGATAAGCAGGCAGCACTGAAAGAGAAAAAACACAGCAAACAGTGTTTAAGTCCTCAGATCCCACTGAAATCAGAAGACAGAAGTTAGCCTGGAAGATCTGGCTTGAATAAAACAGGACATGGCCACACCACAGATTGTATGGTGGCAGAGAAGACAGCAATCATAAAGTCTCCCAGGTCTCAACCTTGTGCTCTTTCTTCCCAAGTTCATGAGTGCTTAATCTTTGAGAAGCTTACACTAAGATTTCCATGTTTGTTTAAAGTGTTAAAATGAAACCTAATCCCCTGCAGGCAATTCTACACGGCATTTTTTATTAACTTTTTTTTTTTTTATCCAAGATGCAAAATAGCCCTAGACTTTCTCTGCAGATTTGCTAATACAGAGATGAAATATGATGTTGATGGTCTTTTTAAACCCCTTATTGATTTTTTCCTGAGTTCATGAAGGGTTCACAAAGGAGCGTGTTGGTCCTTTGAGTATGACTGTCCATTTTAAGTGCCACCTTCTGCATTAAAGCATTAAAGGAGAGGCTGCAAAAAGGGCAACATGGACAGTAATGCTGGAGGATTTGCTCATGCCCCAGAGACCCACCAGCTTCATTTGAAATATGGTTTTCACCTGACAGAGTTAAAGCATTACAGAGAGGATGGTGTGGAGGTCACAGACATTTTAACCAAGTGTGGTACTGTTGACTTCAGAGAGCAGCAAATTCAGAGCAGTTGGACTTCTGCGAGTGGCAGAGGGGAAGGACCTAGTTCCTTTTGGATCTGCTGTCCCACCTTGGTTTGTAATTGCCTGATTGATCTTGACGCCAAGAGGTTGGATTCTGTCCCTGATGTGTAAATACAGAGCCACCACATGAGCCACAGGCACCAAACCTGGGGCACCTCCTCTGGGCACCAAACCCCTGGGGGCTGGGGTCAGATTTTGGACCAGAGCTCTCTCCAACGCCAGCAGTACTGAGAGACACCCACACAAGCTGTTGATGCCACTGTCTGGAAAAAAGGGGCTGAGCTCAAGTGTGGATCCTTGATCATCCACATAACCCCATAAGCCACACCTGCTGGAGATGCTGCTGGCTCTTGGTCATGGCTTTTTCAGAAATCTTGTGGTTGGAAATAGTTAGAGCATGTACACTGGAACAGCAAAGGGAAAGAGATTAACATACTGAAAGAAAAGGTGCTGCATGAAGAGCTTCACTGGCAATTTCAAAGGAAATGAATGACATCTGGTAATACTACAAGGAAGTGAAAATTGGGTTTTATTTTGAGAATTGTTGGACAATGGTGATTACACTCATAGTTGCCTGAACTACAAGTATACATATAAATAAAAAAATGAAATAAAATCAGGTGTATCTATAAACAAAACATAGAATCACACAATAAATGAGGTCAGAAGAGACCGCCTGGCCCAATCCCTTCCCAAAGCATAGCCAGCTTCAAAGTCAGAATAAGGTTTTGCTGGGAGAGCCTCACACATCCCTGCAGGAGGTGGTTTGTCCTGCATCCCTGTGAAAGTTATTTACCAATGTCTAATTGGGATTTCTTTGTATATAACTTCTGTCTAGTGCCTCTCATCCTTTTGTTGTGCGCTTCCAAGGTGATTTTGGCTCTGTATTTCCTGTAAGATAGTGTCAGACAACAGTAAGGTCTCCTTTCAGCCTCCTCTTCTTAAGGCTGGAGAAGCCCAGCTCTCTTGTCCTCTCCTGGTACACCACGTCCTTCTGCTGGACTTGCTCTGTTACCAAGGACCCTACAATTAGACATGGAACACTTAGATGTGGCCTCACAAATACTTTGTGTTTTCTTCCAGAGAGAATGACTATTTTGTTTGGTTTGGTTATATTCTAAGTTCTCTAAATATAAGAGATCTCACTTTTTCTTGTAAATACACTACTGACTAATGCTGGACATATGATACTCAGAAGGATCCTTCAGCTGACCACACATCAGCAGCTTCCATCTTCTTATCTGGTTTCTAATCGCCAGAGCAAGGAGGTTCCCAGACAACCTTTCATTGGAGAGTAGGGCAAAATCCAGCCTAATTACCACTCTAGCAGAGCTAGATAGAAGTCTACAGTGAGCTGGGGTAATGGTAGAGGTTGCAAGCCTTGGACAGGAGTTTCATGATGTCTCTTAAGCCCCTACGTTCCACTTCACCATGTTAAAAACACAAAACCTGGGCTTGCCCTTACCTCAGTGCCTGTAAAGCAAAGCACAGCCTGAGGCAGCAATCTCGGGCCACATTTTGGTGCCACTCCTCTTTTCTCCCAAATATGCAGAGTCATGCAAGGCGAGCCAAGCAGCTTCTAGCACCCCACCTTCCTTTCCTTGCCCCTCCAGGCACAGGTGCCTTTTTTGTGTGTGTGTGTGTGTGTAACTAGTTCCACCTTGTCTCTGCAAGAATGACACGGGCTTCAGCCTAGCACGGTGCGTGGTTCAGTTTTGCCCATGTGTTTCCTTCAGGGTGGCCTCTGTGCTTCAGGAAAACATCGCAGTAAAAGCTGACCAGCACCAAAGGCTGATCCAGCTTTTGTTTCAATAAATAATCAGGTCACATAAACTCAGACAAGATCAGTTGTGTGATCTCTGCAGGCAAGTACTCGCGCAAGGAGGGAAAATTCTTCGGTGCTGTGCTTCATGGCAGAGCCAAAGCTTTGCATGGTCTACGGCCAAGTCCTATCGCATTTGAGACGAACACATTTGCATCTGGGCGGGCAGGCACGGGGGGAGCAGGGCAGGGCACGGCAGCCAGCTTTGCAGAGCCTGGCTTGCTCCTCTCTACCCTTCCCCTAGGACTCTCTCCCTCCATCCAACCCTCCCTCCCTGCGGGTCTGAGACAAGCCGAGGCACGTGGCCAGCCTCTGGAGCAGGAGCCAGTGCACACCAGCAGATTTCAGCCTCAGGACCTTTCCCTTTGAACATCTTGACAGCAAAAGCTTTCATCCCAGAGAAGACTGACTTGCATCTGTGGCTCGTCCGCCCATGTTACTGGGATTTGCACACCAGTGGTTAAAACCTGGCTTTGGCTAGAGGTCAAGTGCTTGAGTGGAGTGGAGCTGCCGAGGTGACCTTCTGCCCCAGCTTCAATCCCACTGCCTGCAAGGTCTTACAGGACAGCCCCCAGATATACGGGATATCCTATAGCACTTTGGGAAAGCTGCTTAGTATTCACTCTTTGAGTCCAATTGCTGGCTATCATACAGAGCAGGGGCAATTCATGAGGAAGAAAAGGTATCTTTTTTAAAAAATAAAGTGGTTTGGGGTTTTTTCCCTCTCCAAGAAGCCTGCGAGGCAGAATGACAAGATGCATGAAGAGAACATTTATGCAGACGAGCAGCATGGCCTATTTAAGAGCAAAGTGAAAGAGCAATTATTCTGCAGCTCCATTCTGATGCTAGCCAAAAATAAAAAATGTCAGGATTCGGCAAAAGGACCACACGCAGCCAAGGAAGCGGCACTGGCAGCGGGGGGGTTACGCTGGTGAAGGGACCCTGAGCGGGAAGCAAATGAATGCTGAGGCTCCCACTCACAAAATCACCAACCCAGGGTTTGCAGGACCAATTGCCTTGAGTGAGAGCATTAAAATCCCTCTGTGAGGCAGGCTGGAGGCAGTACAGAAATAAAGGCAATTACTGTTGCACTCATTTCCTGATCCAGGAAGCCAGGGCTAACTCTGCCCTCTGTTTCTGGCCAGCGCTGCACCTCAGACGAAGCTCATGGCAAAGCTGCCTCTACGTTCTATAGGCACAAGCAAGTAGTTCTTAGGAAAAGATTCTGGAAGCTTTTGCAGAAACCACCACCAACTTACAGTGAGAGAGAGCCAACAGCTTTGCCTACTAAACAGCTATTTTCTCCTTTTTTAATATGTCACTTAAAGGAGCTCTTCTTTTTTCAGGTTTTGGAGAAAGGAAGAAGAGACTAAGCTTAGGGGAGAGAGTACCTGATTTGGTACACATGGTGTAGCTCCAGTGGGTGCACTGACCCTGTCCCAGCAGCTGTGTTGACACATACAGCAACAAGGGAGAAAGTAAATGCAATGGGTCTAAGGCAGAGAATGAATTAATTTTGATGTTTGAAACACCTGACACCCAAACCCCCCACAGCTACTTCTGGCAGCAACACAGAGGTAGAAAATAAGGCTCAAGACATACAGGAGATAGCCTGAAGAGGCAGCTGGAGGCCTGCTGGGGTGTGCCAAGTTCCTCAAATGATGCTAGACATCTATGTGTGGGCTACTTGAATCGAACCCCCTGTCTACAACAATAACAGAGACAGCACTAAGTAGGGCAGGAGAAGACAGCAGCTCATCAAGGAATTGCCATGATGAATCTCAAAGTGGCATGTCCTATAGTTCTTGTTCAGCCAGCTTATAGAGGGCACTTGCATATATCAGTGGTGGGAATGAAAGGCCACAAGCTGACCCATAGTCCTAGGGGATTTCTAAGACCTGTGGTACTGGCAGCACAGCTGGGTTGGGGCAGGAGATGGAGACATATTCCCACCTCACCAGCATTCACTAGGAGCTGCAAGAGACACAAAATCACAGAATATTTTGAGTTGGAAGGAACCTACAAGGATCATTGAGATACTCCAGCAAAAACCTTGAAGGCAAGGACAGGGAAGGAGTGAACTGCCTTTCTCAGCTTGTGATTTGTCCGTGTCCTTTAATCTGGAAGATTTTTGCTGCTGTTCTGTTTTCAGCTGGCATTTCAGCACAAGGGCATGAAATCAGGGAGGAAAGGAGGTGCACTGTCAGCCTATGTTCAAACAAATTGTGGTTTTGTTTATAACAGAAGAGAGAGATAAACCTATCAAGGGAGGAGAGCCTCAACCCTCAGCACTGATGGTGGCTTCAGAGATCCTTTGCCCCAGGCAGATGCCCCAAGTACCTTAGGGAGGAGAAAAAGCCAGTTTCCAGGCAGAGGAAGGAGGACAAGGGCACTGCTGAGTCACTAAAATCTGCCTATTGTGCTGGGTGAGATTTCTACCGCTGCTTGTGTCTAAGCCTCATGTTTCCCTTGGTCTGTAGCATAGCCAAGTCCAGCTCTGCTTTGGTCCCTTGGGGCAGCAGAAGGATCCTGAATACATGTGCATTTCCACTGCGTGCCATGCCAGTCTAGAGGTTTGCCATCCTCCTGGTATCCACTTAACTCTGATTACCACTGGACCTCGCCTACTCCTGAGTTTCCTCTTAAATCCCACAAGGACGAGAAACCACACTGAAGCTCCTGTCCAACACCTCATGTCCTGGACACAGGCAGGCTTTGTCTCCTCTCTGTAATTGGTGCTCCACACATGGGAGAAGACAAGTACAAGCTGCTTGATGGTCAGAAGAAAATGAATCCGGAAAGAATTTGTCTCCGATTACATTTTTTGAACTTTTAAAGCTCTTTGAGCCAAAACATGACATCATCCAAACATAACATGATGCTATAATAAACAACACAGGATAAAAATACATAAACTAATTAAAAGAGAAATAACTTACCGCCAGTGAAACCCAAAACAACAGGATGGAGCAAGGTCTTTGTGGACACACTGAGCCAGACAAACAGCAGCATACAGCATTCCCAGAAGGATTAAACAGAGGGAAACCACAGGAAAATGGCATAACTGAGAAGAGAAAGTACTGTCCAGCCCACCCAGTGGCAGGCCTGGAAGCAGGGATTTTGTGGCTGGCCCTGTTGCCTCACTGTGAGCAAAGTGAGGCAAGAACATGGGAGGTGGCAGCACAGTTGGATTTGATGAGACCCAACAAAGGCAGCACAGTGGAAGTGGTGATGAAGGGAGAAATGACCTTGCCTTTCATCTGGATAAGTGTGCCCAGCTGAGCCCAGGTTGCTCCTCCCAGGTGCTATTGCACACCCCACTGATGAGAGCCCAGACGGAGCCTCTCTGCTCTTCGCAGATAAAACAAAGGGCAGGCAAAGCCCTAGACTGGGAACAAGGTGCCTGTAGGATTGGAATATCTCTGGAAATGAAACAACCCCCACTCAATGCATTTGCATTCACGTTTGTGAGGTAGCACTACGGGATTATTGCTGCTGTTTTTCTCAGGAAGGGAAAAGTGATGTTTTAGACCCCAAGTGCTGACAAATGCGGGCAAGTGAGTTTTCAGCTGAGACTACAGTATCTGTAAATTAGAGGAATGTATTTTTCTTTTGCCTTTGATAAGGCAATGGCAGTCCAGTGCTGAATCTGCCCTCTTTCACCTGTCCCAGCTGCCTCAGGCGTGTGCTATAATACCTTATTTTAATAGGTCTCAAATGAGCGGTGAAATCCATAACCACACGGTTTAATGGCTTCCACACTGCTGCAAAAATACTCGTGTAAAAATGTGGCTGCAAAGCCCTGTTTGCTTCTCTGGAGGGACTCAACTGGCTCAACCAGCACCGCATTGCTTTGGCTTTCCATTTGTCTCATGACAGAAATTAGTTCCAGAGTATTCCTGGGACTGAATTTGAACCTCAACCAGACTTAAATAAACTATATCTAGTGACTCTATTAGCTACATTTTAGTCTGAGTCTTTCCATGTCTTCTTCCCTCTCCCCAGCTGTGTTTTCCTCTTTGGCTTTGCTGCAATTGTCAAGCACTTGAAATGGTGTCTTCTGCAGACTGGATGTCTTCTATCTTTATTTGCCGTCCACTGTGGGTTTTCAGACAGCACCTTGCAGAAGAGATCTCACACAAGATGAAGAGATCCTTGCCAGGGAGATGCAGGAGAGTGAGGCTGCCCTGCCAGGGAGAGGGACCCCGGCTGCCCCACAGCCTCCCCCGCAGAGCTGGGAGCTGGGCACGGGTGCACCAACAGCCCCAGACCAAGTGTACCGATGGGGCAGCTCCAGGGACCACCTGAGGCTTCTGGGCAGGAGCAGCAGGAAAGGGAAGCACCTAAAACATGGGTCTAACACCCACCTTGGAAGACCTGGTTGTCACTCACCTGGGATGAGGCACAGGAGCAGCATCACTCCAGCAGCACCAAAGCCCCTGGCTGAGCCAAACCAGGGCTGCTGGGCACAGGGGAGGGTGAACAGAAGGCCCCATGGGAGGCTGGGAAGGCTTGTTAAGGCACATTAGTGCTCCCAAGGCCCTGCTGATGCCAGCTGCTCGTTTTTGCATTAGCTTTAGCTTGTTTTTCCCTCACCCTTTATTGAGAGGACACCCCGCTGGTGCTGTGCGTGGTGGGTCAGGGAAGCACAGCTCCCCACGTGGGGATGGGGCAGGCAGCTGCAGAGGCACCCCCACCATCACTCCCTCTCCTGCCTTTAAACTCGCATGTTCCCTTCTATCAAAGGCATGGCCAGCTGTAAAAATAATATCCTGGCACGGATGAAACAATGCGGGACAATATGCAAACACCTAAGCAGAGCAACGCGAGGCTGTGTGTGGCTCAAGAGAGAGAGTGTGTGAAGCAAAAATCATTTTGTTTAATTTTATTAAAGAACCAAGGGTGCTTCCCAGCTTTTAAGTGGCAACAGGAGGGGTCTGGATTGTCCCTCCGTCAGAGATGGGAAGAGCTCATGGACCAAAGGGAAGAGAGCATATGGAATGCGTTACCCATGTCTGTCATTGAAGTAAGGAGCTTTAAAGAGTTCAGAAGGAAACTAGATACATTTCCAAACAAAAAAGGCTGAAAAATAGAGGCTGAGTGACAATGCCCTGTGGGGAGGGGAGAGGGCTCCCATACTCTTCCCTCTGACTGAGAAAGCCTGAAGCACTAAAGTCTTTTGGATATGGAAATTGTCTAAAACTGGTTAAAGATGTGCACTGAAGAGCTGAAAGATGAAATTTAAGGCATTAATCAAGATGTTTTGTTTGGGAAATAAAAAAAGTAAGGACCCTGCTCTGACTATACACACCATTGGTAATGTCAGGCTGGCTTGACCTGCTCTGTCGTAATCCTTGCTCTACTTGCTACTGGCTAGGAAGATTTTTGCTTTTAAAATAGATTAAAAAGCAGAAATAATTGAAGTTCATAAATGAAGTTATGACCACCACCAAGCAGTCTTGGTCCCACCGTGACTCCTGATGACAATGCCCACTCCTCTGCCATTGGGTGCAGCAGGGCACTCACCCCTCCTCATACACAAATCAAAGCCTGCTTGGAAGCTGCCTAGCTGCTGTGTATGTCACCTGCCACTGGCCTGGCAGGGGCATTCCCCTGCCCCAGGGGATCCAAGCTGCTCTAGGAAAAGCAGGAAGGTCAGGGCAGATCACCAGCTAAATGCAGGTTGAGATGTAACCTGTGAGCCATAGGATGGTCCCTGCTGAAGTGAACTAAACACCTCCTACTTCTGTTGTCTTTGCCAGAAAGGATGGGGCCGTCAGTGCAAATGAAAACACAGGTCACCTGGGTGCCTGAAAAAATTTCAAATATTGAACATCAGCATTCTTTCTTCAAACTCCTATGCCAGGCTTTGGGCAGTGGACCCTGTGTCCTGAGCCAGAAGGCTGCTCAGGAGATGAGTGCCCTGCTCCTGCCAACCTGCCAGGTCTGCACTGGGCAGTGAAGCACAGCACCTTCCCACCAGTTGTACCATGCAGTCATCGGCATTAGGAACCTGCTGGCAACAGATGGCAAAAAAAGCATTACAATATTCCCTTCCACGGTCAAGAACAAAATTTAAGAAAGTGCTGTCGTTAAGTCTCTAGCAACTTGGCTAGACATCTCTGCTTGGACTAAGTGACAGCTACATCTCAGGGCAGCTGCTCTCTCCAGTGGTGCTAGAGCCGTGACAGCCTTTGGGCATAAAGCTTTAGTTTCAGAGTATCCAGCCACATTTTTTTTCCTGTCTAGCTCTGAATTAGCATCCCCTTCTTTGCCTCCTCCACCTGAGAACAGAATAGAAATGAGACATCCTTCTACAGAAAGGAAGAAAATTTTGACAGTTTCAAAGTGCAGAGCGAAAGTTCCAGCTCCTATTCAGCTGCCTTTCCAGTGGCAGGTACTGGCACAGGCTCACACTCCAACAGTTGCCTTCTTGCACTGGTTATTTTATTTTGAATTAGCACACTGTATTATCATTTGGGAGTTTTATATCACCGATTAATGCATTTCAAGTGCCCCTCCATCATGTGCATGGTTCTAGCACACGTGAAAGAGACTTTAAAAAGGCTAACCAGGGCAAAAGTGAGATGAAAAAACCCCAGGCAAACACATAAATTAAAAATGGAAAACAAATCAAAGGGAGAAAGCACCCTAAATAGCATCTTAGCTAGCTGACAACTCTGTGTAGCTGTAACAATTATGAATACTGTGAGGTTTAAAATGTACTGTCCTAGTCTGTTCCATATCCACATAATTCAGCCTTATGTAGAGTGCTGGAAGCACTTCTCTTCTGTGTTATGTGTCTGATCTGGTCAACTGCACTGCGGTGACATGCAGAATTCAGCTGGTTTTGTACCAACTCGACGCAGTTACTCTTTGAAGTTCTTTGCTATGAAATTGATCTGAGCTGCAGTGAGAAATCAAGTGATGTGTGGAAATTTTCTCACTCCAACGTCTTTTCATATTTTTTTTAATGCTGCTGTTGCTTTCCCCTGCCCTCCTCTCCTCATGTTACTGCTCCTTTCATTCGTGATTTTTATTTTGTATGCTGACAGAGGCCAGGATTTACATGCCTGGTCTGAAATACCCACGAGTCCTTGTCAAGATGTGCTTCAGAGCCAGTCTGGTCTTAAAGGAGTAATTAAAATAAGTCCCATGATGGTTTCATCCAGAAGTCTTGCCACTGCTAAGCTGTTTGCTCTTTTGTTGGGGCATGTGCATATCCTGTAAAAAAACATCAGAAAAAAAAAGGAAAAGAGCATTTTGATAGCAACACAATTACTTTTATGTGTTTTATTTCCTCTGCCTAGACAAGCCACCAGTTTCAAATCTTAGTTTCAGTTAAAACAAGAAAGAAATCTGAAGCTGTTGAAATTGCAGCAAACTACAAATGATGTAAAACAAAACTATTTTAATTTAATTATGTAAATTATAATTTAGTATGTATCATGCAGGGTTTTTTCTAAGAAGTCCCTAAGCAGGATTTTAACACCACACTCATGTGGCAAATAATTTTTTTAATCAACAATCCCTATCTTTCCTTACTCGCACCAAGGAGCATTGGTAGGAGTTAACTCTTACCTTTGCATCAGTTATCAGCATCCTCTGCCTCGGGACAAAACACATACTTTAGAGGTCAATAAAAAAATCGACATTTTAGATCAAAGAGGAGAGTGAATGCACAAGTGTTTAAGACACAGCTGTTCTATCCTTTTACAAAGTTCAGCACTTTTTTCAGCCTGCATTTTTGTACCTTGTTTTATTGACCCATTCACACAACAGTGACCCTCTATACTAGTCAGGGAGCACGTATCAGTATTAAAAACAACGGTTTTATTACGTTCTGTCTCTTGGGCAACATGTTCCTGAGCATGAGATATTCCAGATAAATATCTGATCTGTGGGCCTTCAGGCTAAGTAGAGAGAGATAAGTAAGAGACATTATCCTGAAGAATCACCAGACTCCCTCAGGAACTATTCTACTTTACAAAAAAAAAGCTCCACGGTGCTCAGAAAGCATTTCTTGTATGAGTACAAGTATCTAGAACCATTTCAATGCTCAGTAGTTCTTAAGACAGTTTTCACACTTGGCTGCAATTCTCTGGGTCTTCACTATGACACTTGGGCTATTTAAGCTCTGGTTTGAGTTGGAAGGGAGCTTTAAAGGTCACCTAGTCCGACCTCCCTGCAATGAGTGGGGACACCTTCCACTAGATCAGGTTGCACAGAGACCCAGTCCAACCTGACTCTCAATGTTTTTTGGGATGGGGCAACTACCTTCCCCCTGGGCATCCTGTACCAATGTTTTGCCACCCACATAGTAAAGAATTTCTTCCTAATATCTAATCTGTCATTCTTTAAAACTATGACTCTACTAAAAATTTGTCCCCATTTTACTTGTAGGGCTCTCTTTAGAAGGCCACGATAAGGTCTCCCTAGAGCCTCCTTTTCTCCAGGCTGAACAACCCCAGCTTACTCAGCCTTTCCTCATAGAAGAGGTGTTCTAGCCCTCTGATTATCAGCTGGGGCCCTTCACTGGACTCACTACAGCAGGTCCATATCCTTCTCATGTTGGGGACCTCAGAGCTGGACACAGTCCTCCAGGTGGGGTCTCACCTCAGGGGAGCAGAGGGGTAGAATCACCTCCCTCAACCTGCTGGCCACACACTCAGAATGTTTGGTTATGGTTGTTTGTGGTTTTTTTTTTGAGAGACAACAATTAGTATGCTTTTCAATTGAGAAATATATAAGCATGAGAAAACCCAACAGAAACTAACATCACAAAATCACAAGTCGAAGGTTACTTAGCTTACTTTTAGCTTCATGAAGATGCTACAACCAAATTAAACTGAAGTGTCTTTATGTGGTACCTCAGAAGTTCCCACATATTCCAATGGTAGAGTTATGCTGCCACCTATTGTGAAGATGAACCTGAGACTCACGTCACTTGGCTAGGACACGTGTTTGCAGTAATTACCACTTGTCTTTCAGTTTTTCCTATAAAAAGAACTTTCTTCTGAAGTATCTGCTACTGATCACCGCTGAGACAAGCTGCAGGCACAAGTGGCCTTTTGACCTGACCAAGTACAGCTGTTCATACGTTTGTTTTGATCTCTAATCTACCACAATGTACAGTTTAATTTGGCTCGGGAACATGACTGTCCACTGCTGTCAGCTCAAAGGCTGGTTCAAAATGAGAACCCTATTTCTCTACTCCAATTAGGGGCCAGGGAATGCAGCAGCTATGGTCAGGGAGGCAGCACGCTCTCCTTGCCATAACGCTCCAAGATGTGGTTTTCCCTCCTCCTTTGTGCAAGGAGCACAGGACTGTAGGTTATTACCTGGAACCTGTTCCATGAAACTGAGATAGTGCTTGAACTCTAATATAAACCCATGACTATGCCTTTAGGACACCTTCCTCACAAGCACAAGGGCAGTCCGCATGGCCTTTATATATATTGTGTGCAACTCCAGCAACTGCAGGCACCAGCCCTGAGCAGGAAGCTCTGTTGCCCAAAGCTGCTTTTTTGTGTGCACAGAATTTAGGTAACCTTATTTAGGAGGGCAGCCCAGGCCAGCACACCTCTAGAGGCTCACACCATGAGCAAAGCAGAAACAAGTTGCAGTGGTATTTCCATCTCTCTAAAACTGAAGTAGCTTGGCACTGGTCAAGTTTTGCAGTTCTTGATGTACCTTTCCACACCTTTTTACTTTCTGCCTACCTTGGCATGATGCATGTACACTCTATTCCTTCACTTCCCCTGTAGCATCGGCTAAGCCAACACCTAGGCATTAGGCCACCTCTGCCATCCTAAGGTTGCTTAGCTGGGAAAACGAGGCCATCTGTTCACTCACAGCAAGCAGTGTGCATCATAACAGCCCTTATGCTCCCATCTTTCCAATCCTCCCCACGGCCTGTCTCATTATTAATTTTTTCTTCCAGCTTTAGGAACCAAATGGTTTGTACAAACAATAGGTTTATACAATCTGCAGCACCACTGCAAACCAGTGCAGTACTCAGGAGTCACTCCTGGACAGCCTGGATAGCTGCTCAGGCCAACCAACTATCGGAATTTTTGAATTTACCTTCAGGGCATTCAGCAGCTTCCAAACCACTCAGCAGGAGAGAGAATCTCTGTCTTGAACTGCAGCTGTAGTTAAACCCGAGTGCACAGACAGCAGTGGTGCAGCCAGAGAGGACAGCCAGGTACAAGTGCTGCCAGCAAAACGAGCTCTAGAAAAATGAGGCAATTTCATACCGTTTGCTGTGCCAGAGGGTATGTATTTTTACATTTCTGAATTGATAAATGCAACCAGGATCTGTCAAAGTCAGGGCTGTTTGCAGCACAGAGGCAAATGAGAGTATGTAAAAGAGTACAGTAGCACATTGTACTTTCAGAGTAATATGATAATTTACAAACTCCTTGGACAGGTGTTTGCACTCCATTGTGTCCAGGGAGGGGACACAAGGCACTTGCAGCAATGGAAGCTGTGTGATGGTATCCGTGACACCTGGGCTCAACATCCCACCATTATTATGGGAGTTGACTGAAGAAAAGAGGTTGGGTTCATGGGCAACATTCAGCCTCCTCATCACCTTAGTTGGTTTCTCAAGAAGTAGGTTGTTCTAGGGAGTGAGCTGGGATAAAGATCCAATATAGTCTGTGGTCCTCAGCTCCATAGATAAGCTGCAGCTAAGCAGTAGGAATTAGAAACACTGTCTGTATAGTACAGTGAGGTGACAGAGTCCTCAGTATCCCTTCCCAAGTACAACCTGAGCACATTCAGATACTACATTCCTAACAGACCCTTCAGCTGTAAGCTGCACATTTCTAAGCTTCTTCCCTACTCCTGGCAACTCCTGTTGCCCTTCCATATATTTTAGAAATAGGAGAAAGATCTCACTTTCCAGTCATTACACGACTAGCACACACATTATTTGCATGACAGTCAAAAAAAAAAAAAAAAAAAAAAAAAAAAAAAAAAAAAAAAAAAAAAAAAAAAAAAAAAAAAAAAAGGTAAAAAAAAAAAAAAAAGGCATGTTTGGGTTTTAGCCCAAATCCAGGAGCCATCACATCAGATAGGCTTAACTGTTCTGAAAGAGCTGAGGTCCAAGTCCTGGGTTCACTACACAAGGTCAACCTCTCTCTCCCAAGAGATGTACGTATCTTGAAGAAGTTTAAATCAAGATACAGTATCATGACTTCAGACTCAAGACTGACTTCAGAGTAAGTCAAACACTCTCAGCTTTGTCTCAAAAGTGACAGATTCCAACCAAAACAGTACCTTTGCCAAAACATGCCATGATCCCATCCCTATACCCAGTGGCAGTGGTTCATCATTCTCAGTGATAAACGACAGTACATGCACACAGGTACTTTTTTTCTTTTTTTTTATTGCTGTTAATTCAAGGAAAAAGGTTGCATAAAATCCAATCTCTTCTAGAAATATAAGTGACCTTTCCAGTACATTTCAAATATCAAAGTATATGGTAAACATACAAATAAAGAGAAGGTAACATACCTCCTATTTACAGTACAGTATTTTAAATCATAAAATAAGTTCCATAAAGTACAACTGGCAGGTAATTCACAATACAAGTCCATTGGTGGTTTAACACCCTCACTTAAACTCAAACGCAGTTCATTCATTTCAAGTGGTCCAAAAATACCCAGATCAAATAAAAATTTTAATCAAAATAATTTTCATTTACTACTTAAACTTTTTTTTCTTTTTTTAAATTAAAGCTTTCATCTACCTCCCTCCCCATCCCCCCCCTCCAAGAAAAAAGTTTCAAAATGTACACTGGTGCTATAAATATAAATGCTACCTATGAAGAAATGTAGTAATCAAGCTTTTTTTTTTTTTTTTCTTCAAGTTTTTTGTTTAGCAATTTATTAGATGGCTGAACCAAAGATTGATTTTTATTTCATCCCTCTACCGGACACTGGGTCTGATTTTAAGAAAGAATATTTCTGCCATGAACTGTGAGGAATGCCAAACCCTATGGATATACAGTGGTAGTTGTTCATCGGTGTTGAATGCAGCAGTCAAAAAACACACTCGTCTTCCAGATAACCTCAGTGCACTTTAGGAAATCAAATATTACCTGGAAGCAATTTAGTACATATATTGGCTTTTAAAAATAAAATAAAAAATACAGCAGCATTAAACTTACTCATGATACTGACATGTTTAATACCATCTTAACACTCATTTCAGTCTTTCACATTATACCGTAATTACGCATAGTGGTAAATTGTTATAAAATAGTGACTTTGCTATTTGGTAGACAGGTTCTAATACTAATACCTGACTATTTTGTAGAAAACCATAGCTTTTGTTCAGTTTGAAATAAAACATTTACATTCTAAGTACAATGCAACACTGTAATAGTTTAGGAAAAAAATAATCAATCAAGTAATGTTCATTCTGTGTTGACACGATGTGGAATAGCTTTAAAAAAGGAAAAAATGCTGTCAACTTTCATTACAAATGCAAACACACTGAGTACAACATTCATACCATTTTTTTTCACCTTTGTTGCTGAACATACAGGCTAAAAAGCTACAAGGGAAGAAAAATCTGTCAATTTAGGCTCGTTCGTTTTCCTCAATCTGTTCCGGTCCACACAGTTTCAGCCCCTTCCTGCTCTATGTATTTTCATTTATTTGGGCCTCTCAAGAGCTGCGTATATGAATTATTATCACATATAGTACACATAGAGTGTTGTGTTTTCCTTTGGACTCTGCTAATAGGACGTTTGAACATCTCCCCTCAATTCATGAGCATTAAATTTAGAGTATGGGCAGGGTCTGTATGAACTGCTAAACACTCATGCAAGTCCAACGAATCCACGTGGACAACCAGGGAAAGAAAAGAAAACAGCAGCATAAAGGAGAAGAGGGAGGGAGGGAAGAAGATTGTGGTGGGGAACACGACCAAGTTTCTTCTTTCACCATATGGCTGCTCCACCAGTGATGTCAGAGGTCAGAGGAATTTTTTTTTTTTAAAAACTGCAGTAAACATTGCACATGTCTCAAGTCCTCAGTGCAAAAGCATGGTTCGAATGCTCTGTCTGATTGTTTGGCTGTGTGTTTGAATTACATGCATTATGCAAGCCTTTTGTAGAACCAGGAGGAGACCAGGGACTCAGCTTTCTTCTTTTGTACGGAACAGAGGTGCAAAAGCAATGAAAAATTCCAAAAGAATATAAAACCGGGAATGTCCCAAAACACGAGACCAGCCCCTCCCTCCCACACACACACACCTTCCCCCAGCTTCCCAAGCTTCAGTTTAAGTAGGCAATGTTTACTTGTTTCAGTCTGCAGAATCCAAGGTATCATTGGAAGGGGGAGGGGGAGGTGCGTATCTCAGTCTGTAAGTGCCTAAAACAGGAAAGAGAACTACTAAGTCACTGCTCACAATTAAAATGGATTACAAAACCACTACAAGGTATCAAAATGGACATGCTCTTCAAAAGGCACTATCATCCTCCAGTCCTTTTAAAGTAAGTCCTTAGACTTTACCCTGCTTTCTTTCATCTGCTTGCTAGAACTGTAAATTTTAAAAAGATATAGAGCAGAGATACAGGACTTGAGCTTTACTGGGAAAATGCAAAGAAAAGATGACCCCCATCAAGGTTCATCTTTCCTGTTCCAGTCCAATCAAACAAGCGAAGTCAGAATGGGCACAAGTACAAGAACCAAAAATAGCTTATGCTCAATGCAAACACTGCACTTTCCCCCATTCTTCTGGATGGCGAGAGAAATGGAAACCTTTCCTTTGATTTTTTAGTTTCAATTGGTTTCTGCTTTTTGCTGCAACTTGTCTGAGAAGTTAAATGTGTTGCATAATGGGACACAGAAGGATAGCTGACTGGGCAGAGGTAAGCCTTAGTTAGACTACGAAATGGCCAGTCTGTTGTTTTTTCTTTAAATTCTCACAAGTTTTAGAAATCCAAGGTCATATCATAGACAGCAATTTCTCTTTTTTGCCAACGAATTCTCTCAAAAAAGACCCCAGTGAATGGGAATGGAAAAATTGAGACAACATGGAAGTCTCGACATAATGTCAAAAGCAAACCAGTGAAAAAAGGAGGACAATTTAGGACTGGTATCATTTGACTTTCCAGCTTCAATTCACACCCATTTTCAACTTCACACTGTGAACCCCGTTCCCTTGCACTGTTCTACAAGATTTTCAGGAGAGATAAGATACTTTGTAGTTTTAGAGCAGGTCACTAGTGCACAACCATTTACACAAAACATACACACGCACGCACACCTTTCTGCAAGACCAAAACCAGCACATTCAGAAAGGTAAAGAGAAACTGCTAAACTCAAAAGCAAGTCCGCTGGGAGTTATCATGATTACCTTGTTGACTGGCCTCCATGGATGACTGCTTACAGTCCTGCGCATAGTGTCCACTTACACCACAATTGTAACATGAAACATTCCCATTCTTCTTGGGTCCTGACCCATTTGTGTTGGCAACTACGTTAGGTGCTGGATATACGGGATAGAACCTCGAAAATCCTGCCATCTGCTGCATACCATAGTTGGCTTGGCTCCCCATCACTGGGTCATGCATAAGCCCGTTTGCATATGGAGACTGAGGCAGGAAGAACGGAAGTTGTGTTCCATTGCTTTGATGTGCTTGATTGAGGTAGCTGCCATTGCAAAGTGATGGCAGAGGGAAGAAAGATGGAACTCTGTAGACTTGTCCATGAAGTGGGTTATGATAAAAATAGCTATTAATCTGAAGGCTGCCATTGGTCCCACAGCTACACCTACGTCCACAAGAACCACAAGGACCAGATCCCAACTGCTGCGGAGGTAACATTGTCCCATTAGTGTTATTATTCCCAACAGCGTTAATGTAGGATGTGCTGTCACTCTGTGCAGTGCTGTGTGTTAGAGCGGGGCTCGGGCTGGGGGCAGGGCCTGGCGTGTGTGTCGGTATTGCAGGAGGAACAGTGGACTGGACCTGACCAACACCTAAGCCAGCGGACTGAGGTGGTGAGGAAGTTGCTCCAGTGCTTAGCACGTTTGTATTCTGGTTGGGCAACACACTGGTAGCGTGAGGACTGCCTGGCAAAGCGTACGAAGCTGGTGGAGGCGGTGGTGCTGCTGTGGAGAGACCGGCTGCTGGAAGAACGACCTTTAGATTGGTAGGCTGAGGGATTGCTCCTGGGTTTCCCTCAATGTGAGGCACCATTTGATTCAGTCCTACCACCTGGGATGCAGGTTTTGTGATGGGATCTGTAGTAGGAACTGGGGATCCTGGGAAACTACCTGGATTGTGGACTGGGATAAAGGCAGTATTTGGTGATCCAATACTTAAGTTTCCTGTTGGCTGCTGTGGTCCATTAACTGTGCAACTCTCCGATGATCCCTGTGGAGAGGTCATTTTCAATCTTTGCATTGCCAGATGCAAAGCAGGGCTACCAGGCTGGACAGAATGTGGAAGAAAAGTGGATGGGACTGGCAAAGGGGAAGCCATCAGCTCAAGACGTTTCTCAGGTTCACCAGAGGTGACTGGGCCCATTCCACCAGGCGGGGAATTCGCAGACTCTCTCACTGGCGAGACAGCGACAGGTGTGGTGACAAGCATTCCCATCGTTTTACCATCTGCAGATATGGGCGGTGGGACAACTGCTTCCGGCTTTTGGGCAGCGCTGTGCATCACACAGTGTAAGGCAGGCATGAAGGAAATATGTTGAAACTTTGCATTCAAAGGATCTTCTGAAAGGCTCCCATTTTCATTATTCACTGAAGAGATCTGAGCAGAGGATTTGTTCATATTTGATGAACTGACAGGACTGTAGCCTGTAAACCTGGTTGTATTTTGATTCCCAGAATCCTCAGAATTGCTGTCTGTATCTATGGGGACAAAAGCATTTGTCAGTCAGAAGAATGAATCTCAAGCAATAGAGAATCATGCCCTGACCTCGCCTACCCATATAAAACCTCGTAAGTTTGATGACATGAACGATAGTTAGGTCTTCCTGAACTGTAACAACTTTGAGATTCTTTTCAATCATCCAAATTAAGCTAGGTCCATCTCCAACACTTGCCTATATCCACTGGCCTAACTAACTACTGTGTCTTTGATTTGTGTATATCTGCACATGTGAAGAATAGAATATGGACCGAATTAGGAATTTTCATCTGCCTAGAAAGACATTACCACAGCTTACCCAAATTTGGAAGGAATGGCAAACTACCAGTACAAAAAGATGGAGCTCTCAGACATAACACACATAATTTGATATAAAACCAGCCCCTTTCATACCAATGTTTTTCACATTACTGTACTGTGGAAATTTCTCAAGAGAGCTATGCCACTGAGGTAAAAAAATTACTACATATCTGTAGTAACCTAAAACTCAGTGGTATTCAAACAGTCCTGTTATTTGCTAGAAGCTGTCAAATCATCCAGTCATGAAACTCACAAAGCAAAATAATTTTCATTTACTACTTACTTACTTACTACTCTGGCTAGTTCAGAAAAAAAAAAAGGAGATAATAAAACTAAAATACTAATTAAAATTAATACAAGAAAGACATTAGTCTAGGAATAAAGGCATTTATGCACACTTTCCATAAATACAACCTCTGTCTTTTTCTTCTTCACTATCAAAGCTTTCCCTCCCATCATGTCGTGGACTAGAAGGAGAACTGTAACTTTCAGATGATGTTTCTCCACAAGTATCATGACCAGATCCAGCGTCCAGATTCAGATCTAAAAATAAAAGTTGTCATTCTTATTTTTAATCTCAATGTATGTAAGTGAGGTTATTTTGGTTTGCTCACGTTTCACACTAGTTCAGATTTTTGCCTGTTCCTACTTAATAGCACCTGTCCCCTGTATTCCTAGCATTTCCACGCCCAGCATTCAGGACTGGTCTTGTCCCTAAATTTGTGATGACTGAATACTCGGTGTTACAGAAGGTGACACTGAAAATTGATATTTATGCAAAGCAGTGAAAAGAATGATGACCCTTAATGACTTTTGCTTATACCAGATCGCACTACAACAATAATTTCCTCTGAATGGTAGCGATCAAACATTTCCTTTGGAAGAGCTGCAATACTTCTCGGTCCTACCAGCACAGGCAGAAAGCTAACTCAGCAGGCAACATCAAAACAACACATCATTTTACAATTCACTCTTCTAGAACAGGCTTTAAGCAAACCCTATCAACAAATCCTGTTTAAAGAAAGAGTAGTGAACTGAAAAAAGGGTTAAATTGTTTTCTGATCTCTGAATGGATCATGGGACACTCATTTGCTGCAAACCACCTTTCAGAGTCAGTAGCTACCATGGTTTGGCTTTCAAGTTCAGCCTCAGAGGGGAAGAAGAATGACAAATTCACCCTCTCTCAGAATCTATGGCAGACGCTAGCTGCAAAGAAATCCCAACACCCAAAACATTGGTTGGCAAAATTCCAGCACAAAAAATTAGAATGCTATTGCTTATTTTATTAATTACAATAATAATTTATAAATAAAATAGTATTTTAAAAAAATTTTTTATTGCTACTGCAAGTTTAACAGGTTGGGATGGGTTATCAAAAAGCTGCCTTAATGTTTCAATTCTTGAAATAATTTCTTGGATTAATCCCATAATTGGTTAAATTATTTTAACAAGTGCTCTGAACATCTAATGTAATCTGGAGTCCCAGTGTCAACTTCCAATCACTGAAAACCAGAGTCTAAAGTGCTGGTCACAAAGTATCGAGTCTTAAAAAAGTTACCGGTGTAACTAACCCATGTCTCAGAAAAGCTAAAAATAGGAATGAAGAATGGAAGAAAACACGATGCAGTTAAGAGTATATGGACTCAAAATAGGGCATTCCAAACCAAGCCTGGATATATAAAACTAGGCAGAGATTCAGACTGCAACATGACTTTTTTTTCATTAGACTATGTCTCCAATAAGTATCTCAAAAGCCATTGTAACGTTTATATAGGTAGCAAGCCTGTCTCTGAGCAGGACATGATGGCTTTCAGCTTCTGTGGGTTACAGCTGCTTCTTGAACCAGCCAACAGTGATCAGGCAGGCAGTCTCACATCTGTAGAGTGGGGGTAGCGAGCAAACACAACTACGGCAAAACATTCCCTATCTAACTTTGTCACCCGAACTTGCACCACCTCCTAAACTCATCGACCGTTCATAAAAGCTTAGAGCCTGACTACAAAAGCAGTAATCAATCAGAAATGTACACAGCAAAGTTCTGCTGTAGAGTATGTTTTCTGCTTGTACAGCCCTTAACTATAGGTTTGCAAAACTGTTCTGGTTTTGCTAAGTTTGTGAAATGAATTCTTAAAGTTTTAGTCAAATACTGTTTGTAGAAGGTAAAAACACTTGCCCAAAAAACACATCAGTAATTCAGAATGGGATCCGCCTGGAACTCTCAAATGTAAGATGCAGAGAGAAGAAAGAATGAAAGCCTAATCAAGATTGTACCGCAAGCAGAAGCAACAGAAAGACAAGGCACTTTTAAGAATCCTTACAACACTTATGCCAATTAGGTGGTGTAGGAAAAGGCAAACTCTTTGTCAGCCTTCTGTCGTGTAAACTACATATAAGAGAGGCAAGGCTGCAATTGTTATTGCGAACTTAGAAAACACCAAGAAGGCAAAATCAATGGGTAGACCTTCAGAAATTTGTAAAAAAGCTTGGAGACTTGATTTACTAAAGGAACACAAATATAATTTTGTCTTAAAACTGACCGATGTACATAAGTTTTGGCCTAGACACTACATTTTGCTGGATTACCCAAACCTGAAAACCCTGCTAGGTCAGCATACACAGTTCTGTGTTGTAGCTCAGTAGTCACTTGGTTTACGCACTACAGTTCATCGACAGTTTGCACCAGAGGTTTTTATAAAGGTTCCTCATGGGCCACTCCACAATAGATGAAGAAACCAGTAGGCTGTAAAGAGAACACTAATGACAATATACAGGGCCTCCACACACTCTAGACTGCTAAATTTCATACAGAAGTAGCCCAACAGTAACTGTTTCTGCAACTACTACACCACATAAATCAACTTATGGAGACTTTACTAGTATTTTGCCACCTAAGCATGAAAAGAGACACATCCTATGCAACTGCATACAGAAGACTGAGTCTAATGTTCTATACAGCAAGCCAAAGCACAAACTAGACTACCAACATGCTGACTTTCACCAAAACAGATTGCAGACTTGTGATTTCCCTTTTATAGAGGAACTTGAATAAATCAGCAAAGCTGGAATTCTGTTTCTCACAAACAGCTTGGGAGAAAACACCTTACCTTTTGCTGTCCCAGTACGGATGTGCTGTGATGCTGCAACTCGAACTCCATTGCTCCTATTATTCAACCGGCACTCAGGTTTCTTTGCTTTCTCCCTGTGTAAATAATTCTCATGGGTATTTTTGCAAATGCATGGACACAAATAACATACCATGAATGAACACATAATGCGAATGTAAAAAAAGCAGTGACTCCAGGCCAGAAATGTGTATTTAATACATATAACATGAAATTTAAATAATAAATTAATAACTAAAGGCTGCTAGTGCAATATACCAGGAATTAGGCTGCAAACAGTGTTATTAAATACTATGAATAAAGACCTAAATAAGAAAAGACACAAAAAAGGATATGGTGCAGCTGATGCTGTACACCAGTCTAGCATAAAAGCATCTGGGTATAGAGTAACAAAACGGCACAAACTCTGAAGTAAGGCAGATTATAAGGCTGGAAGTGCTTTCACTTCTCACAGTGCAGGGTTGTGTCACCCACAGGAAGTTCTGAAGCCCTCTGATGTGCAAATTATCTTCAGTAAAACATTTCAGCCAGTTACCACCCACTGCATGATGTTAAATTCCGCTGTCAATCCTTATTTGATTTTCAGTATATTTTGGACAGTTTAACACCTTTTAACTTTCAAATAAATATAAATGGAAAAAGGCAATTCAGTATTGGTTAAGAACCTACTTCCAGTCCTTCATCCTTTTGCTAAATGACAATGGATATTTTGAGAAATGAATCCATTCATTTACATTCTCTTTTTCAAGTTACTTCTTTACGGAAAATAAAGATTTTTATGTAGCCTAGTAGCCTGGCCTCACACTACACCAGCTCTCGTTCCACAGTAGCAAAAGAAAGCATGTAATTGATTGTAGACTCTGTTTATCAGAGTCAACACGTTACACTCTGTTTCTGGACTACCAGTCACTTTGGAAACCTACTTTTCCAGCTGCGGTTTTCCCTTCTTCTTGCTTACTGCAGACAGACTTCGTTTTTCCACTGTATGCTAGACAGAAAATACAAAGATGCCAGTAAAACAATAGAACTTGTATTATGAAAGCCAACAAAAAACCCTTCTAGATCAACAGGTCCCTGAGTCCAAGACTAGTGCACTAAAAAGTGCTATAACCATCCAAATAAGTAGTTGTTCAGTGCACCCGGGCCTCCAAAAATAATGCATCTTGTCTCGTGTTTATGCCATTATCAGCAAAACACTCAGCAAATCGCTACTTCAGAATTACTACTAGCTGTTAGTAATAACTCATATTTGGCAAAGGTATCAATCAAATTATTTTTCGCATCCTTGTCCTTTCCTCCTGAGGATAAAACCAAATGTGTTTCATCACATACCTGCTAAAAAGGCTAATCACCAGGCTTAACGAGCTACAAAAGTTATTGATGTAAATGGAATTATTTGATAGCTAGGGGTGGGAAGTACACATGACAAATTATTTCTACATAGTGACAAGCAGGTATCTAGCCTTAAACTGGAGGTTTAAGTTAGTAAACTCTAGAATACAACCTAAAAGCACATAAGAAAAAAACACAGCACCTATACAATCCTTTAAGTATGCTATTGCTAGCTATTAGTAATAACTCATATTTGACAAAGGAGTAAAATTTGTGAAAACTCTGAAATAATATGTCCAAATGGTTGTATTTGGACTTCCTTTAAAAAGAAACAGCTTTTCCTCTGCTTTAGTAAATTAACTTTTTTCTTGCCTCAAGCTTTCAGTATTTCAGACTTTGATGCAGCCTACCATTTCACCTTAAGAAGCAATCTCAGGTCATTACCCTGCTTTGTGAAATAAGGAAACTGTTTTTGTTTGGCTTGCTATTCCCTGCAAAATAGTCAATAGCCAAATTCTGTGTGTAGTGTAAGAGTAACATTAAGCAATTCTAACATTCAAGGTTTTTCAGATATAAGCAGTGAGCAACCTTCCTTCTCCTAATTTCAGTATATTATTTATAAATATTCTTCTCATCTATATTCATAATGAGGATTGAGCACTGAAGAGACGCAAATCACACAAAAAGTGTCAATGCATCTAGCTATTAACTTTTTTCAAAGATTAGTACTTAAGTTACCTAACTAATGCAGGTAAGATAGAACAAAGACATTTAACCTGTTGTAGCTCCTGTAGAATTAATATGATTTAGTTATTAATACAGTTTCTAGTTTGTTCCTTGCAATCAGAGTAATTGCCCAGGCATTCTGAAATCCTCTCTGATGACAATGCTACAGTAATAGGAAAGTGCCTGATTAGAAATTAACACTAGACTTTTCTGACTACTTGTATCCTACTGGGAAGTTTTATTTAATTCATAAACAAAATACGCAACTTTCTGAGGCAGTAAGTAATTATGAGTTTTCTAATCAAGGTAAGCCAGTAGCAACTTGAACTTCAATACCTATTTATACTTTTAGCAGGGTCCTTCATCTTTTAAAGCTAAATCTCATCACATGTAGTGCACAGTCTTCTCAAGTGCCTCAGAATATGGCTTTGAATTAAAAATAGCAACATACCTGGTCAAGTAGATTTGTACAGTGCTCTGGGTGCTGCTGGACAATACAGCTTTTCCTTCTCCAGTCCATTACCCCATTTTGCTCTGAGTGCTGTATGTTAAGGCTATCCAGTGAAGAACATTTTGCACTGTTAGTGCTGCTGAAAAGAAAAAAAAAAAACAAGTTACGCTGATGTGAACAAACTTGCAGGCTTTTCTTACCAACATACACATATTTGCACCAGAAAACCCTCAGAATTTTCAAGCAATTTAAGATACAAATTGCAAGAGTTCTTGTGCTCTAAAGTTATACTAATGATCTGAACATAACTGGAGTTCCTTTTTCATTTGTCTACTATAATTTGATGCAAAATTCAGAATAAAAGAATTTGTAGAGAACAGTTCCCTTGAATATTTCTACACACAAAGATGTGGGTAAATTTTCCAGAGAGAAATGTATTTTGAATTCATCTTCTTTCTTCCTTATTGTTAATGACAAAGCTGGAATTACTTCATAATCCCTATTTCAGAATTCATGAGATATTTAAGAAAAGGAGTGTTACCTACAGATTACACTGCAGCTGTCCTTGTTTCGATTTCAAAATAGTCATCTTGCTTTATATTTTTACCTTCAGGACTGGTAGTTTTGAGTAGTGCTGGGAAAGTGGAGTTGTATTTGGCATTTACTTTGGATGTTATGATGGCTTCCACTGAAGCTTTGCTCTACAGCAGCCAGTCAGAAGTAATATTTAACTAGGTCTGACACCACTGCTCAACAAAAACTGCTGGAAAAACAGTCAGGGTTCTGACCGAGTTTAGTAGGGCACATGGACCTATAAACTTTTCATGCCTCATACAAAATCATGCCTTACTGCTGACAGGATAAAAAAAAAGATAAAGAATTAACACTTTTAAATTCTTATCAAAATACTTAAGTTGATAATTGAAAGTGCTTTTATTTCAGGGCTGTTGGCAAGCTGCTTCATCAAGGTTACTGCAATATGAAATGTTACTCAGTTCCCATAATGGCAGAAATCCAGCTTACTTGAAAGTACAAGCAAGACATGCTGAAATTCCAGTTTACTTACCAAAGACCTCTGTAAATAAGCATTCAAAACTACTTACAAGATGTGCAATAGAATATAAAACAATAATTTAAGAAAGTGGAAAGAACCCAAGAAGATCCCAAAAGACAGATGTAAGCCCCTGATTGAAAAGATGTAAGCAAGGTCACTTGAGAAATTCCACCACATGGAGGTACGTGATTTCACTGCCAAATCTGTGGTCATTTCATAGAAGCTGTGATACTCTGTATGTTTATTTAGTATGTCTGATCTCATTCCTACCAGTAAATTTTTGGACTCCTCAAGAGTAAGGCTGCAATACTGCATGAAAACAAAGGTAGACGTATGCACAATGTACCAATGCTATCCGAGATGAACTGCTCCCAACTCTAGGCAGTTTTATGCATATTGAAAACAAAAGGGCTTCATTCAGTGCCATTTCTTTAGAACTCATTAACAGCAGACACAGATTTTAAGACGACAGACACAGGAACAGGAGAGGAGTAACAGACCTCTAGCAGTAAAGTAAACCCATTTTCCCCTCTTAAACAAAATAGTAGCGAGCTAAAGGAGTTTCTTTCACACAGCTTTGTAGAAAGGTCTGTCCCTTGCTTTCCTATTTGAAAGATAGATCCTAAACTACAGTCATTATACAATGAATAAAACAATTTCTATACCAGTAACTACATGCTACTAAGTTTGGATCCTGCTCTTACGACTTCATAATAGGCTGTTTAACCACCAGTAAAATTATACATTTTGTCAAGATGACACTCTCTTCTTGAAGAAATGTAAGTCAAAAGTAGGACAGTTAAAAAAAAAAAACAGACACAAACTACTAAGTTGCTCAGTTGGTGAGTTCACAAGAATTTTGTTTGCTAAAGATCTGTGGATCTTAACCAACACTGGTTTGTGCTATGTTTATATTCTAATTATTGCAATTCCAGATAAATTTTCACCACAAGACAAATACATTTTACAGATAAATCAACACAATAAAACTGTAAATCTCAATAAATTTTGTATCCATTTTCTCCCTTAATTTAATTGAAGTATTGCACAACTATGTGCAAACATATCCTAAGTTTCTGATCAAAATATATTAATGGGTGAATTCACATTAGGTAATTCATAGGTCTGAAAGCATATATAAACTACTTTATTACGGTTAAGAATTGCTTCCACTTAAAATGGACATAAGCCAACAAGGTATGCATGCATCAGCTAATAAGTAAGGGAAAGAATGGACTACCTTCTCCTATAAGGTCATTTTTGAAGCTACTTAAGCTTAAAATCCACAACACTGGAGATTTTCTGCGTATTCACAGGGATATGCGCGCTCAGGAAAATACATGCCATACAGATTTAAGCTACTCAGCTTATAAACACAAACCAAAATATGAATTCAAATAGTGAAGATTCACAAAATTTGGGGAAATGAGATACCCAAATGACCTAGACCTACAGATTTAGAAATAGGATCATCTGAATTATTTTTCTAATACAGGTTAAGTGTAGTAACCTCACAAACAAAAGTAAGACCACCCCACCCTAAACAAACAAAAATCTCATAAACAAGCTTTAATCTAGAAGGACACATACTCTCAAAGCACTAACAAAGGAAGTTCAGACATGTAGCATGGTCACATTATGTCTTAGTACCTACTTGGCAACAGGACCTTTCCCATTATGTTTCTTGTGAATTGATGTGTGTTGCATTACATCTGGAAAAAATAAACAAAGCATAATTTCAATAGAAATTCCCATTTCTTCCTTTAGATCAATCCAACAAATTCATCTTTCCATCACTACCAGACATATAGCAGAAAATAGCTCCATTAAACAAGGCAAGGCTAATTTACAGTGCTGAAATTAACAGGTGTTGCATAGAGGACAGATCACTTTGTACAGATGATATAATCAAGACTCTTTACCTTCCATTTCACAGAAGAATGAAGCAGAAAGAGAGGAACTATGAAAACTGTTAATGTTTGCAGACCTCTACATTTAATCATAAAGACTAAATGTGTGACTGAGTATCAGTCAGTATGAAAGAACAGGGAGAGAAGACAGGAATGAGTCAGAAAAACCATAAAATTTTGTAATTTTTTCTGAACTGCTGAAATTATTCTCAAAACTATGTCACATTCTGAATAACAAATGAAGACAAATCTTAAACAAAAGTACTTCATTCTGAAAGTCAAAATTCACTATGCAAGTAAAGCTTTACAAATTATATCTGACTAAAAGGGATACTGCTTCAAGGCCAGACTGGATGAGGCTCTGAGTAACATGGTCTAGTGGAAGGTTCCCTGTCTGTGGCAGGTGAGCTGGAACTAAATGATCTTTAAGGTCGCTTCCAACTCAAACCATTCTATGATTCTATGAAGCAAAAATCAAGAACTTTAGAGACACTGTTTACCCATTTCTTTAAGGCAACTGTTAAATTTTAACAAAAGCAACTTTTCTTTATTCTAGCTGTGATGATCTTAGTATTCTTGGTATCATTTTGCATGGACTCCTCTCAATGCTACACTTAAGTCCAAATCATGGTTTAAAAATCTAAGGGGAAAAAAAAAACCCACAATTTTTAAGTTTCTGGTAACAGTTCACTAAAATGGCACAAAAGGTGTTCTGAAATGCATTTGTAGTTTCACCAGGTGAAGAGATTATTGTACATGTATGTGAAAAACTATTTAAGCAATTTCCAAATAAATTTTAAATTTACTTGGTGTGTTCTGAGAAAGAACATGGTAATAATTTTTTTCATAAGAAACAGCTGATCAAACTGCATATGTGGATTACTGACTGCAAACTTATTAACACGAAACAGGATAAGAGTACTGTCATTTTGTGAAAGCTAGAGTAAGTGTTCAGTGGTCTGGGTCCACCTATCAGTCCCATTTCTCATCTTTCCCCCTACCAGGAGCTTCTACCTATTTGCTACCAAAAACAGTACATAGCTGGCTTGCTGTTGCTTTCAGAATGAAATTACTGACCAGCCACTAGGCTGCTGCTTCCATATGTGAACTGTTTTTGAGCAATTGGAAAAACACCAGCTTTCAGACTGTAATCAATACTCACTACAAACTTATTAACAGTTCACAGTATAAAAACAGCATAGGTTAAAAATAAGAAGAGGAACTCCTGAACATCCTTTCTGTGTAAAACCAGAAGCTCAATAAATTGGGCACATTTAATGCAAAACAGTCTGCAGACTCCTGAAATGCTGCACTCAACTCTGAACCCTGGTAACTGAAAAATAAATAGGTGAAGACGTGAAAAGCTACACATAATCTTGGCTTAACTAAATTATAACATATACCTTCCTGTTTGTTCAACACAGTTTTCAACACAGTTGTGAACTTCTGCCTTTGAGCTGTCTATGAAAACTACCACTCCCTGAATTAGAGAGCAACCTCCTAAGGAAACCGCTGGAAGTACACAAAAACTCTTCCTTTGCATAGCAGATTTCATTCAAATCTCTCACTCTGTATCAAGGAAGAAATCCGTCAAGTGTACCATTTTTTAGAACTGAGTGTGGTAAAATATCTCAAAGAACCACCTTTGAGTACACAACTACCTTCCTCCTGACTTGAAGCTTCTGAACTGTCCTCCTTGAAGTGTTCTGGTGTCTTAACCGTCTTCAAAGAGGGTTGTAAGTTACCTGCAGAGAATAAAGTTCATGTAGTAACTTTATAGATCTTGAACAACTGGACAGTTCCTGAATGCTTGCACTAAATTGGAAGCTAGGGAAATGGAAGACTGAACCTATTGGTTTGTGTGTGGCAATAGTTTGAACATCGCCTGCTTCAAAGCAGGTCACCTCCAAGAGTAAAGGCTCTTTAGAGACACTTTTATTTTGAAGAAAATAGTATCTAAAATAATTTTAAAGCTATGGTGCAATTTCAAAACATCTTGATTGTGGTAATATTAGAAATATTCCTATTATGCTGCACTTCAGGCTTGGCTTTATAATTTTTTTTTTGTTTTACAACAGAAAATGAAAGGAGACCAATGATAGTTACTAGCATTCTTCTTCAACAAATTACACTACTCCATTGTCAAATCATTCACCTGCCAAAAGACAACTAGTCTGGGCTAAAGTCTTCTAGCGCCCTTAACACAGTCTTCACACACAATTTTTACCTTTTCATGCCAGATGGGATGAAAAAAAGAGAAGGAACAATATTAACAGTTTTGCTGGAAAAATACCACTGCCGAGCTCTGATAAAGGACTTAGTTTAATAATGAATCTAATTCTAGGAGTCTACTCTTTCCCCCTCAAAAAGTTCCGAGTTACTGCAGGTAAAAGCATCTGAAAGCTGTTGCGTAGGAGCTTGAAACACTTGATGGGAAGATCCTTCTGGATATTGTCTGCATTGAAGGTACTAAATCCTCAGAGATCACGTTCTAATAAAGTCTGTTGGAATCAAAAGTCTATTCCAACCTGAGTAAGTGTTTAACAACTCATGTTATGAACCAGGAGGGAGCTAATTGATTTCCTCCTTAATGGAACCACAGTGGCATAGTTAAACTTACTGAACATATTATTCAGTGTGAGATCCCAAGTATTATTTAAGGTATAAAGACCTGTTTAGCAGGATTCCAGGAAACCCAAACAATAAACCCAGAAAAACACAGGCCAACAATAAAAAAACCCTTCATGAGCCACTCAACTGAAGTGATTTTGGCAACAGGTGGGATGAGTACTTTTGTCTTAGTACAGCTTCTATTAGCCTGTATCACAGGAAACGGGATTGCAAGCTACCCCTGATGAGTCATTCATACTTAAATTTACCCCACTAATTCTCTTCCTCAAATGTTGTCTTAATATCTAACTCAGTGTCAGGGTCTTTTGGGTTGGGAGTCACACATCTGAGCTCAGGCCCTTGGCTGGGCTGCACTGCAGGTACACCTGTGCCTGGCCCTGTACTTTGCTGATCCTGTTCTTAACCCTGACCTACTGACCTTTTTTTCTGCCTTGACCTCAGACCTGTCTCACTGCTTTGGACTTGTCTGTAATCACCAGGTTCTTGCCTGCCCCTGGTCCTCATAACAAGTTAAGCCTAGTGCTTTCTGTCCAAGAGAACAGATTGTGCTCTTTATGACTCTTTGGTATTTGAAAATTTAAATCATCTTCCATTTGAGTCTTTCCTCCTCTCTATGAAACAATCAAGTTCCTATCACATGTTCCAGTCTGACAAATCCTCATGCACTTTCATGTACCCTATTATTTATTATTATAAAAATTATCCCTTATTTATGATCCCTTTACAACCTGTAAGACTTCCTACACAATTGGCATTTGCCTATTTTACCCTTCTGATCTACCTATTCTGCAGATCATTTCTGCCCTACACTAGCCCAAAAGTCAAAAAAGCCCCTACAGGCCTCCACCCTGATCACAATGCCTCTATCTCCTCATGGAAAGAATACATTTGTCACAGATCGCACACATCAATTCAAATTAAACTCAGCTGTCATTCCCCTATTTTTTTCCAAATACATTCGAGCAGTCTGTTTGAAATCTCCAACTTATTCAATTCCTTACGAAGATCTTCTTCAACTTCTGAGGCAGTGGCCTCATAGTCAATGCCTTAACTATCATGGTGCATTACATGCACTGAAAGAAGAAAAGACTCCACAGAAACAAAGATCACATCTGAAGGCATCCACAGAGAGAAGCCAAGCTTTGGTTGTACAAACAATTTGTAATACATAAGTTGGTAAGAGGTTCACCAAAGAAATCTCTGCAATACCAGTGCTCAGAATACAATTCCGTATGTTCTGAAATTAGGGCCATCCCACTACTTACGTACTATGTACCCCCAAAAAATCTCAGTTTAAATATCAAGACAGATGCTTAATCTATAAAAGAAAACAAAAGCTTGGGTCAGCTCAAGCTTTTTGTTCTGAAGTTTAAGATACGGTTAAAGAAGAAGTGCCAAACTGTTGAACATACTCAATTCATAACTATCTGTTTTAATAGCAAATGGTACAGAGGAAAAGAAAGAAAGAAAAGAACATAAACTGATGAAATATAGCATGTTGCCATTGTCAAAATTCAGAGTATCTGCTCTAGGAACTATTCATTGGCCAGGAGTTCATATACAACCAGTGGAATATAACGCATCATGAATACAAGATTATAAAACTCTAATTAGGCATGACAGCAAGAATACTTTTTATAGACTTTTTGTTATATAAAACAGTATTAGGGTATTTCTTACTGTGAGTGTGCAAAGATTCTGATGAAATTGATTGGAAGAAGTTGTATACTCTCTGATTCTGCAGAAAAGCTTGTGATGTATTTGAAAATAGCTGCCTGAAATTTAAGTGAGAATTTGTTAAACTGTAAATAATAGAATCATCAAAAGAACACAAAAAATTACAAAAATTACAACAGTACCACTGAAAAGCAAAATAGGTAGTTCTTAAGAAGTCCAAACATTTCAAATTGTATATTCAGAATAAACAACATTAAATGTTACTTTTGAGCTTTGCTGTTCAGTTCTAGTACAAGGCTGGAGCACAGCCAGTATAAGAAATTGGTATGATGATTTTTTTTTTCTTGTTTTTTTAATTTAAAAAGGTAGATGCTTTTGAGCCATCCCAATTCAAACATTTTAGCCACTCGTAACATTTTGTCAAAGAGGAGTTTGGACTGAGTCCAAAAGCACTGGACCTTACATTTTAACTTTTTTTTTTTTTTTTTTTTTTTTTTTTTTTTTTTTTTTTTTTTTTTTTAACTGAGAATGCATTTAAATTCCCAAAACAACACACCTCTTTCTTAAAACACATTTATATGGTTAAATACAAAGCTGAATTTATCTAAAATGTCAGTATTTTAATTTTAGAGCAAAGGGTAGGATTCTCAGTATTGCTCTGCACTGGTCTGAGTCTGTCCCCAAGGGGTCAGTGACAAATTCTATTTAGCTTCAGATAAGACAACAGGCCAAGAATGAATGATTTTCACTTCCCACACGCCAAGGTTTCAGTTATTACTTGCCAGGAAACACTACCCAGTTCTATTTCTTTGGAGGAGAGGCAGGGGAGAGCAATTTTTTGACTACTGGGCACATATTTAAACCCCCAAATAAGTATATATTTATGCTAAAATTGACACTGAAAGAAAAAAGGAATTTGTATATAGTAATTCTATTTTCTTGAGATTATTCATGTAGCATTCCTGCATACTCACAACATAACTTGCAAATTGTAATTATAGTTGCTTACTATAATACAGTTGGGTGTATTCAAAGGTTATATTCAAAGTGAGTCTCTCGGGTTCGTAATTACTGTGCAGTGAGGCTCTGCAACCTTTCTGTATTACAATACATTCCCTTCAGTCAACCTCTATTTAACAGGTTTATTGATTTAAACCCACTGTGTTTTTTAGCCAAAATTGTTCACACAGATTCAGTTTTTGGCTTGACAATCAAGCCAATAAAGACATACAAAAACTACAGATAAAAATGTAAAAAAATAAAAAAATTGGGTAGGGGGAGGTTGAGGCACAGAGTGGCTCTGTATATTCTTTAACTAAAATATTAGGACAAAATGTTTGGACCCACAGAACATTATGAGTTGGAGTTTGAAAAGCAGTGCCTGATTCTTCAAGTACTCCAACTCAAGAGACAGGGCTAACATGATGAATAATTTGTTTTCAACTAGGCTGAACAATTCTGACAGAAAAGGACCAACATAATAAGATATCTGTAGCAAACAAACAGAACAGGTAAGCACCCCCAAATTCACATTCCTACTCTGAGTTACAGGATTTGACCAACATGTCCCACATCCCAGTAAGCTCTCTCATCAATATATAGTAGGTTATGTGGTATGGGCCATTTTCTTACAAACATGTGAGCTACTTCTAATATACATGCTTCTTATATACATGTTTCACTATTACTGTTTATTCCTTTAAAATTCTCTATCCTGTCATAAAAGTAAAACATATGCACTCGAGTTACTGTTTCTAGTATTTGTAAATATACACTGTATAATGGAGTTATATCCTTGCAGAAGTGCCAATCACTGCTATATTATGCTGCTCAGGACAATATTTTTGTAACTGTAAAATTATTCCTAAGAACTAAGTTAACTAAGTTTAATAAAAGTCTCAATTTAAAGAAAAGAGAAAAAGAGTCTAGAGTATCTATTTCATCACTGCGTTCCCATTTTCTTCATAAATTGTATTTTGGCAGCAGAATTTCCACTGTCATGTGGTTTGATTTCAATCACTTTCCAAGTGATGCATTTCGGGCTATTTCTTAAAACATTTACCTGATTATGGGCTCAAGATCAGCATGCCTTCGTTCTTCCCTCTTCTGAAAACCCTGATTTAGTGCTCTTAAAATAGTCTTGTCAAATGCTTCAGAAGACAGTTCCTTTGGGAGCTGAGAAAAAGGTTAATACGAAAAATGAGTAGTTGACATTTTGTTCACTTTAAGTCTACATACCTTTTGGTATCAACAAGAAATTCTGTTGTTCCAGTTTGAGGTACAACAAATCAACATCATGTAGTTTTGCAAGAGAAATGCTTTGCTGTAAATCCTCATGGCAAATCCAGACATAAAACAGTTTAAAGCTCTATCTGAATTACATTCAGAAAATTACCAATACTATGTTCTTTCCCAGAATAGTTTACAGCCATTTTTGATTTATTTAAATCCTTCACACACATAAATTAGGTCTGAAAATAACATGAAAAAAATGACCACAGAGGACTGAATGCACTGTACTATCATTGCTTATCTATATAAAACTATTTTAAAGGAACAGGAGTAGAAAAGAGACTGTTTCATATAATATACTAGACCCCAGTTTGTAGTTGCCTATCTCCAGGCAATATTGACATTAATCAATAGCAAGTCCCTGTCCAGCTACTATTAACACTGAAACTTCTTATCAAAATTCAGTATAACTGTTTCCAATGCCAGTACTACAGGTCTTCTGATGTTCAGCAAGAAAAATTCTTGCTACTAAAGAGCATGTCTATTTTAAAAGAAAAATATTCCCCACAACAAAGTTTTTTTCAAATTTACAACTTCCAAAATAATGTACTTAGATACATCAAAGCTGATCGAATTTGTTCATCTATATTTTTTTAAAGGAAAGTATTTTAATTTTGGGGCAATTAAAAGTAAACTGCCATGGCAAAAATGCTTTTTTACTAAGGTTCAAAGCTATTGCTAATGTGGTTAACATCTACCACCAGTTATGATCAACAGCACAAAGTAATTTACATTAAAGCAGCATCTTCCTCTTGTATATTTGGAATACACCTGATCCAGAGTGCCAGCTGGATATTACATCCTGCTTGTGGTACAACAGCACAGCACTAAGTAATCCTTTCACCAAATGCTGTGTCTGATGTAGATAACTGCATGGTAACATAAATAAAAGGGACCCCTGGAATGGAGACAGACAGGTGCTGTTAGTATTAGATTAGTACAGTGCTATAGCACCTGAAATGTCTTAGATGTAAACCAGAAAGAAGGGCTGAGAGCAGCTGTTCTTAACAGACCCTTTGGCTTTAATATGCACCACCGTGGAACTCTGACTGAAGAATTAGTCAGTATTAACTAAAAGGTACTAAAAAGTTCCTGCAGAAGCATGGGAATGAGCAAACCTCCTGTCGCAGTGTTTTGTATGTAAATTTGTCTCTGGAAAATTATCAACTTTTATTTTCTTTAAGACTTTCATTAAGATGAATGCAATTCCTTCTGTAGTTAAAGATTCACTTATACAAAACTAAGATTAGGGGCTTAACTTAACTTCAGCTAATGAGATAGCCTGGTTACTTACAAGCTTATTAATCCTCCACATAATTTCCTACATGCAAAGACCTTTTCATGCTTATCACCTAAGAGAAAGTGCTCTGTAAATATAAGGCATCCAAGTTTTCCCATCTACTACATTTCCCACCAATGCTTCTATTCTGAAACAATTTTTCCAATTATCTTACTTCTATCACAAGCAACCTTGGAATTTTCCATCAAGTATTTTGACCATTCATTTCTGTCCCTAGGAAATGAGCATACTACTTAACAACGCCACACAGACTTGAAGCAAGAATAACAAAAAGCCAAAATGCAAGTGCATATGAAGTGGACAGCATTCATACTTCATGTTTTTTAAAGCAAGGAGTAAGTTTTATCCTGCTTTACTTAACAATTCTCTTTCTTCTATATTTATGGCCATCAAACCAACACAAATCATATATATTTTTCAGCTGTGCACTTTTTCCACAGAACATCTCAGCAAGCTCACAGCACTTGTTGTTGTCTTCCTTTTGTTCTGCCATCTCCTATATACCTAGACTCTGCACACAGAACACCCTACACCTGTCAAACAGGACAGGTCTGCAACATCCTAGATCCTGTCTGTTTTTCTTGCTTCTCCTCCTGGCAGCAAGTAGGTTTAGGAGGTCCTTTTCAGACACCGATGTTTGTCTTACACAGGTAGGTAGGAGAACATGAGGTGTGCAGCTGAATGTTCATCCCAGAGCTGTGCAGGATCCTGCATGACAGATCTGCTTTCAGGGTTTTCTTCAGGAGCAGATGCATGTACCCTATGTTGCAGGATAACCCAGCTGCAACCACACATGCTGCCCCTAATTCAAATCCTCACAAATCAAGCTCTGGGAACTCTTGGAATTAGATATTCCAACTAGATTAAAACAGTTGTGAATACTCACTTCTTCATTTCTACAAAGCCTGAAAATAATGTTAATAATTTAAACAGTGAACAAGACAACGACCTTTGTACAGTCACTGGCTTTTCACTTGCAAGTAACACTGCAGTTAAGAACACCAGATGCCATCAAACTATGTCCGAAGCAGAGCTTTCATTAGTGCCCAGAAGAGTTTACATACAGAATTTCCCAGAATAGGTGGGACCCAAAATATTAGACACTGGCAATGAAACATACAGCTGGAGGTCATCATGCAGATGGGGTCTGCACATGGCCTATGCACACAAACACATTCCCTGCTTGGGACAGGGGAGAATACAATGGAGAAAATTTTTAGGTTTTTTAACCAAGCACACATAGGCATATATAGTTGATAGATTTTCCTCAAATTTAACTCCCTGTGATAGTGAATAGGCCTGTCTTTGTTCTACTGAAGAATACAACAGTTAAATTTCAAACTGTTATGCTTAGGGCTCTGCCTCACTAATTAAAAATAACAAATGGTACTCTTAAAGGTCATTTTAACGGGGACAGGAATAAGCATACAAGCATGTACCTATACATGAACTCTGTAGGGAGTATTAAAAACTCATCTGGTAGATTTATGGTAGTTCAATTAAAACAGTAAGAGCCATTTCAGATGTCTCCTCCTGGGAAACTACCCAAACATTCTGCAGAGTTGCTTCTTCTCTCAAGATGCGCCATCACAGTATACATGACCTAAATGATTAATACAATTGACCAGTACAAAAATCTGCTAGCGTGCTTTTGTTTCTGTAATTACATCCCAGGAACCTCCTACACCACTTTTGAAGTTACAAACTTCATGTGTAGAGACTACTTTTATATTTCAATACATACTTTTAGCAGGAATTCCTGAAGCTCCTGGTGTGTTTTTGTTACACATGTTACTGAAAGATCCGACCAGGTTACCTAATAAGGAAGGAAAAGAGAATGAGAAAAATTTCTTTTTCCAAATATCATACCAATTAGCTGATCTGAATAATTCCATAATTCTGACAATCTCGGGATAAGAGATAACACTTGCAATTAGGTAAATATCAGACAAAACAGGGATAATGGTGTACTTTTTCAGAGACACTTATTTTGAATGTACATTTTAGGCTCACCTTCATGTTAATTTGTGGCTAAAGGGAGCATGAAAAAAAATCCAGGGAAATGCAATTAATTCCCTGAAGATTACTGACTCAGAAAGAAGCCAGGCAGAAGGCTCCGTAATTACAGGACTTGTATCAGACATTGCTAATCACAAAAAACAGCTACCACAGAAAAGGACTGTAGGTCAGATATCTTGGATTCAGTTCTCACTACCATTATCAGGAGTCAAAATGAAACAGCAAAAAAAATCTGTTTATATTACTTATAAAATAATTTTATCTGCCTCAGACTTGATTCTTACACAGTCATATAAAGTTCTAGACTACAAGTCCTAAAAAGTACTGCAAGCTACTAAAGAAGTTACTCAAGAATCAGACAACACTTTGGTATATGCTTGTATAAAATTTCAGTAGCTTATTGTCCTGACACAATGTGTAAGTAGTAAAACAGCACCATCACAGGCATATTTTGAAAAAAAATAAGTAAGCTTGGTTAGATAAGTGCTGCCCAGCTTTAAGCTCACTTCTGGGCTAAAGATTTCAATTAGTTACATGGGAAGATTTTGTGTAGTGAGAATGGACATGAAAATTATAAACATTCATTTACTCCCAAGAGTGGACAGAATAATGTCATTCCCCAACTGCCTTCAACTTGGTCCCCAAAAACCCCAACTACCCTCAGTGCCCTGCAATTATTGTTATGACCTTAAAAAAGCAGTGTCTGGACAAGCACAAAATGGTCTGTACTGAGGAGCACAGTATATACCTGCACAGATGAGGACAGGAAACTCTTTCCTAAAAGAACTGAGGTGGAAGAGTTTCAAGATTACTGAAATACTTCCCAGAATATTTCCACATTCCTCCTTTAACAAAGAAATTCAAACCCACTGTCAAATCTGTCTATATGCTGAATTTTCAAAAAGGTAAATACTGATAATCCATATAGGATTTCTGTACAAACTTCTCTTATCTACTATTACATATTTCCTAGTAGTCACTTCACAGACTATCTGGAAAAAAGTTCTATGACAAGGCTGAAATATTTAGGTAGGTTAACCTTAAAGACTTTGAAGGCTACATTCCACACATTACTGTCCTCAAATAAAGAAAAGTGCATCCATTTAGAGAATACAATACCAAACTCTGACACATCAACTGTCAGCTCAAAATGGCTTTTTTGTTTTTAACTTTACCTCTTTAAAGATCTCCAATAACCCATGCCAAATGGCCAGTAACAATGTTTGATATAAACCATTATTTTTTGGGTGAAAAAGGGGAACATTTAACTTTATCTTCAAATCTGGAATACTACCAGACTTGCATCTACTGGCAAAATGACTCGTAATGTTAATCAGCCCTTACTAAGAAAATTACTACTTTGATTCAATTAGAACATCACCACCAACAGCCTTAGCAGCTATTATTTAACACCTACAGTCTTTAACACCAGACCTCAGCACCGAAAGTTTCTCTTACGTAGTAGTAAGAAGCCGCATTTCAGTTTTAAAATTCACCCACTAATTGTTTCACATGCTGCCCTCAGCTATTACAATACATGAAGACTATATGAGGTAGGCCTTCCAGTTTGTGGCCATTTTCCAGCTTGTTTGCTTTTACCTAAACAAACAAATAAATGAGCCAACTCCCAGTTTTCTCAAAAAGCAAAAGAGCCATCCTCATATGGTAAACATCCAGAAACCAGATCAAAGATGACCATATGACTCCAAGCAATATATAGCTGCAGACACAAGAACTGTGCTCCTATGCCACTGGAGCAAACAACTGACTAATGTTAGAAATCTTACACTGAAGCCAAGTTTCCTGGAATGGTATCACATACCCAGCTATGGCTGGTGTTTTACATCTTCCCACCTTATGGCCACAATTACATAAAACATCTGATTTGCACACAGAAATCAAAGGAATTATAGGATAATTCAAAAAATCTCAAAATTGCCTTCTGAGCTGGTATTTGAAAGAAGCTACATGTATTTATGGCACACAGATATCATGAAGACAATTATTTTAATATTCTGGACATTATTTGCTTACTTTGAATGTGTACTCCAAATGTTTGTCAGCCCTTTTTCTTGGTACTCCTTTCAGGGTTATCTTCTCAATGTGTACAGCTGAAAGAAAAACACCTTATTGTGCACTCCAAAACAACAGCCTGAAACCATTCCCTACTTCCCCAGGCACTCTGAGCACGCCTGTAAGCTACTCCCTGACTCACACAGCCCTGCTCTTCTTCAGGACCTGTTTTATTGTAACAAACTGCCGGGGGGCAGGTACAACCTTGTTCTCTCAAGTATTTCCCTGCCCTAACCAAAATCTATTCAGTGAAGATCACGGGAATCTGTGCATTATCCAAGAGATTATTCAGACCAAAAGTCACACAACTACAACAACACAACCACTATAAATGAAAAGACAATAAAAGGAAGTAAAATTGCATCTTTACTCAAGAAGTAACAAGTGCTGAGAAAAGCGAGAGACAGCGTCTTCCCACCCCCACTGATGAAACATCGAGTAATAATGAAGACAAACTAAGGCCAAAGAACTCCATTTCTGAAGGGCACTTAGGTGAAAGGAAAGAGTTGGGGAAGGCCTGAAGGAGACAGAAATGCGTGTTGACAAACAGAAAACGAAGAGAAGCAGCACAAGGCTACTTCAAATCATACTGTAAAGAGTGTCAATAAACTCAACTGAAATGGAAGAAAGGTACTCTAAATACTTGCTGCTTTAACATTCTTTCCCCATAGTCTACTCAGAAATAGGCAAGTTCTGGCTGTGACTTGGCAAGCAGCAGCACCATATGGCTTTCAGGGCCTGGAGATTTTCTTGCAAGCACACAACGTTGTTCAGGTAATACTCCACCCTTATGTAGCTGAGATGAGCTTTTTACTTTTGCTGCTATGCTGGCCTAAGAATTCAACAGAATTTTATTCCAGTACAAGCCTGAACAAACCTTTACGTGTAAAAAAAATTTATTTAAAAACAGCTTGACCTGCACTACACCATCAATGCTTCCTTTAGAAGCTTTCAAAAATTTTTGGAGGGAGGTGGGTCATGTTAATAGCTAATGTTTTCCTTTTGATTTTTATCTACTATTTTTAAGCAGTTTTTTGGGAACTACTCATAACAACAATATTTTTTCTTAAAAAAATAAACCTCCTGTAAGCGTATGTTACAAAGCTTATTCTTGGATATTACCATGTAATACAAGGTAAACGCTTTTTAATTAATTTTGTTGA
>NW_020955837.1:540572-543437 GCF_003031625.1 Empidonax traillii
ATAGCTAATGTTTTCCTTTTGATTTTTATCTACTATTTTTAAGCAGTTTTTTGGGAACTACTCATAACAACAATATTTTTTCTTAAAAAAATAAACCTCCTGTAAGCGTATGTTACAAAGCTTATTCTTGGATATTACCATGTAATACAAGGTAAACGCTTTTTAATTAATTTTGTTGAAGTTACAATTAAAGTCTTATCCCCATCAAACACGCCATTTCTAAGAGAACTAAATATTGGCAATTTTCTTAAAGGAACAATAAGCCAGCATATCAGTCTAGTGATAGTGCTACAGCTTCCAATTCTGTCAGCAGAAAGACAGACAACTACTGAGTGTGCTAGTATATACTGATAATCTTCTATCTGGGAGTTAAAGAGCTAGACAATCAATTCATTTTTAGCAGCTAATGAAGATTGATCATTACAAAGCAAAGAAACCTGAGATGAGCTAAGGATGCCAGACAGTAACATACATCAATGTTCTATGAAAAGACAAATGTTTAGTGACCTCAATTTTTACCTGTCTGGTATAGATTAAAGTGCTGTTAGAAGAAGAACCACAGTGCAACGTGAGTTTTGGTGCAGTAAAATTTCTTAATGGCTAATGTTACAATTGATACCACAGTTCATATTCATAACTTAACTAAAAACTTGATTCCCATGACTGGAACTGAGAATAGCGGTTTAAATTGCATTTCACTACATGCATATATTTAGCATACTTAATTAGGAATCTAAGACCATTAACATCATTAACATTCACAGACAAGTTTTATTTCTCTAATGAGACTGTGCTTATTTTAAACTATTGAATGTTCCCAGGGCTGAAAATTTGTCCTCTGGTATAAAAAAATTATATCACAATGCAGTACCTTCAACACTCTTAACTTCTTTATGTTGTTCTTGCAGGCTTCACTGTAATATGCGATACAACAGGTAATTACACTGTTGCTGCTGCACAGTTTCAGCTCCAGAGCATCAAGAGATTGCTTTAAAATTCTGCTTCCACAATCACATTTTAAATATTCTAAATGGCTAGACCGAGCAGAAATGTCTAAATATACAAGCCAATGAGGCATGCTACATCTCCACATCCATTCTGGACACAACACATGCATTCAGGATGATTAAGTCAAGCATGTATACATGACACTGCTTCCATTTTAAGTCTAAGTCAAGATTTTTAAAACTCATATTTACCACAGCTGACAATAAAACCTAAGTTTTACTATCAGTGGCATTTTAAACCCAGGAAGGAGATTTCTGTTAGCAGGGACTCTCTATCACATAACTGCATAGCAAATATCACAAAAGTATTCTGATCCTTCACTCTGGTTTCTCACCATGATAATACAAATGCAGAGGAATACTTAAGCTTTTTGCTAGATTAAATTATTCAACCTTTCTGTGCTTCTGTTACTTAATTCAAGAGTGTTACTAAAGAGATTCTCCCTTTGTGTTTCTAATTCGTGAATATGAACACTTTGAACTCCGTAAAAGGATTTGAAACAGGTTTGTTGTCTGTAATCTGCCATAATCTTTCTCTGTTGCTTTTCTTTTAATTCAAGGAATCAAAAACTCTCAAATTGCCTGCCTTCAAAGTGCAATTAAATCTCCACAGTAGAGAGAAAAGGACATTTATGAGGATAAAATAAATAGCAACCATTTTCCTATATTGTCAGCTCTTTACTATCTGCAGACTATCTGTTGACTAATTTTGAGTAGACAAGTGATCTGCTGATCCTGTTGGAGAATAAAGGGTATGAATAACTCTGTTTTCAATAATGCTTATTTCTTCAAAGAGAAGAAATGGTGCTGGCAATTGCATATTAGAGTTGTTTACGCTCAGAAGCCTTGGTCTCATTCTCCCCAACAGAGCCAAAAGATAGACTTCTATGAAAGGTTCGCACTTCTCCAAACTGCCACTTCTATAAAAACTTCCTGTCTGGTAGTTTTATATACGAGTTTATAATACAAGGGTGGGGTTTTTTTTATTATTAATCAAATACAACTGAATCAAGCAGCAAAATCTATCCATTGTTTCACATTATCTTCATGTTTAGTTTTGCTTAAAAAAATCTAAATACTTGTAATAACACTATTAATACAATTGCATTAAATGTTCTTGTTTTCTCCATAATCTCATCCCTTTTTTCAGTGGAAAGCCCCTTTGCAATCAATTTTCATGCTTTCATTCACAAGTAGTTAGCAGTAGACAGGAATGACAATTTGTTACAATAAAGAAAAGACCAAGGACGCAGCAGAGAAGATATTATACTTAGAATCATTGCAGATTACTTCTCTTTCAGATTAACACCAAGACAGATACAAGATTTCTAAAACTCCAGGCAAATTTTAGTGTTCCTCAAAATGAACCACAGACAACATACCTTCCCGCTGAGGTCTATGGGAAGCCATCGGTACTCCATCATGAGGTGCTGTGGTTCGTTCTAGCAAACTGGTCTCATTACTCGACATGCAGTCACTACGGGAAAAGTCATTCTAAATAGAAAAGGAAAAAAAAGAAAGTGTCTAAATTGAATGTATATTATTAAGCCTTACTCTAAAAAGCAACTTTAAAAAAAAAAAAAAAACACAAACTACGCTTTATTTGGCATTCTACAGGAGAGAAATCCTGAGAGTGGCAAAAAGATGGTCATTAGCCACTTCGGTTCTTTCTTTTTCACTTTTCTTTCTTTCTCTCTTTCTCTCTCTCTCTTTCTCTCTCTCTCTTTCTTTCTCTCTCTTTCTTTCTCTCTCTCTTTATCTCTCTCTTTCCCTCTCTCTTTATCTCTCTCTTTCCCTCTCTCTCTTTCTCTCTCTCTCTTTCTTTCTCTCTCTCTCTTTCTTTCTCTCTTTCTCTCTC
>NW_020955838.1:0-69153 GCF_003031625.1 Empidonax traillii
TTTTTTTTGCACCTAAGCAAAGCTGCTATTTCATGATTAAGATTTTTTTTTTAGACTGTGTTGGTTTTCAAGTCAATTTATGCATGCAGAGATAACTGGAAATTCATTATTTTTGTATCAGCTCGAATCTTTTAAGTAAGTACTGATAATACTGACATACAGGGAACAATAAAATGACTTTAAAGGTCTTATAGAGAGATCAGCAGTTTTTCTTTTTCAGCTTAATGTGTTAATAAATTAGCAGAACTGCTTTTGAGCAATCCCTTGGGGTCCCTTGTGCAATGAAGCAGCATGTGAACTCCACAGCAGAGTACCCTGAAATACATGAAACCGTTGTGAAAGAACTTTTTCAGTAGATGTGCTGCTGCTTTCCAGAAATGCAAAACTAGCAATCAGACATAGCATGTGTCCATTCTGTGTGCTTCTTACCGGCATTGTATGATGAGTCATCATTTTTAATATTTGCAGTGGCAAATTAATTAAACGCTCATTAAATATAACCAACTTTTTTTTAATGCTATAAGATAACCAGTTCATTTCATCTTAGTTTAAGTCTTTTTTTTTTTTTTTTCCCTTTTTACTGCTGTCATTTTTTGTGCTTGTTTTTTTTCCCCAGTGAGGGTTGTCGCCGAGAAAATACAATGAAGAATGTTGGATGTCGCAAGTATGCATTTAATTCCCTGCAACTGAAGGCTTTCCCAAAGTATTACAGGCCTCCAGAAGGAACTTATGGAAAAGTTGAAACATAAGCATACCATGTCCTTTAATTGCTGTTCCATTAAAACATGTGGATACACTCTAGACTAATACATGACACTGTCATCCAGAAGAGATAAATAACCTTTTTGTACGTTCTGCTAGGTCATACAGAGCATGTTACTTACAGAATTGGAATCTATAGTAACAATTATTCCGACACCTTAGCTTGAGAATAGTGTGATGACTCTCTGCCCGTTTAAAATAGCCTTCAGTGTATGTAAGATGAGCAGATATTGTGATACTTAATAATTACCTATATGCAAATAGCTAGGTACCTCCTGGATGGGAAAGGACTCTAGGAACGGCATTTAGGCAGCTGTTTCACAAAACATCTTTTTATACGGAGTTGACTTGAGACTGAGCTTTTCATAAACTTTTTAAAACCAAGAGTAGAACTCAGAAGTTGTAAATAAAGAGGGATTGGATCCTAGACAGTCTAGTAACTGTCGAATGTATTGTTACAATCAAGAAATGGGGGTTTAACTTTAAAAAAAAAAAAATCAGCACAATAAAAGCCAGGAAACTAAATTGGTTTACTGTATATAGGATGCCATCTTCATATATGAAATTAACAATATATATAAAAGGCCAGATATATGAGGTCTGGCTTATAGTTCTGTTAAAATATAACAAATTTCTGTTGTCTTCAACAGATAAGCCCTTGGGCACACAACTGATTTTAAAAAACGTTTCAGAAACGTAATGATGCTTAACCAATTAATGCCAGCAACAGTTCCCCCCATCCCTCCCCACTCTAAGGCAAGTGCAACAAGCACATTGCTCATGTTGCACATGACATGTTTGATCTGTTCCATGGTGTTGTACATTAATTAACGCATTCTTACCCATGGCTTTTTATATCACTTCTGGATTGTAAGCATTAGTGTCTCGGGGCATCACATTATTTTGATCAGTGTTTCATTTTTTTTCTATATCAGTTTTGTACGTCAGCACAAAGAGTGCTCAGAATGCCCAACGCATCCCTGCTGCTCCATAACCAAAGCTGGTTTCTGTTCACCCCTGCTTCTCACCTGTTCAGAATCCTGGCGGGGGGAAGCATGGCTGATGTCAGGGTATTTCTGAGGAAGGCAGTAATGCCCCGAGTTGATAGAAAGGAACTGCTCATGTGCTACTGCTTGTGCCTGAGAACTGCAGGTGGGTTCTAGCTTAGGACAAAGGTGATCAGTTTACTAGCATTTCATGAAAAATGTTCAACTGGTCTCAGAAATAATCTCCCAAAGAATGCCTTCAAAGCTAAGATAGCATTTTAAAAAGCAGTTAAACATTCTTTTCCAAATTTTAACAGGATCAAATAATTTCTAACTAGCTTTGTTCAGCACACCGTCTCCTTTCCTTCTTGGTTTCTAAGGATCTAAATTTTAGAACAGAAAAAATCTGCCCATTTGTTTTGTGAGAGTAGCAACAGCCAGGTAAGTATATGGCTGTTTCCTGATTTCTTTCTTCCTCTCACTGATGTTTGTCTGTGCTGTCACTGCTCTATCAATCAGCCATGTTCATTCTGCTCCCATGTAGGTTTGGGGGTTACAGGTCCAGCAGTTTTTGCATTTTGCTTTTTACCATTTAACACTGAGCAGCATGTCACAAAGCCAGGTCAGAGAGTTCTGCTGAACTAGGCTGTTATCATTATTTCAGACTCTCTAGGATAACAAAACACAGAACTCTGTGCAAAAGCAATGTATTGTAGTACCTACCCCAGGTCTGAACAAATCATCTGCAGTAGAACAGTCCCTTGGAAATGCTACAAACCCTGTTTGCCAGTTAATAAATGTTGATTTTGTTTTATTTTTTTGCTAATAAGTAAACAAATATATGGTGAAAAACTTTTCAGTGGGATCTCTTTAGACATTTTGCTCCATTAGTTCTGCTCAACTTTCAGCTCCTGGCCCACTATTAAGTGTTACATTTATTTTTGTATAAACTATACTCTTTATATCCCTTAGTTTGTATGAGTTGATAACTTTATTTTGTATATTTTAAGCATGGTTTATTTTAAGTCCTGTATTGTTACACTAAAAATCTTCCAATGTTCAGCTTCAGAAGAAAATAACAAGGGGTCTCTTGTAGCAATTAGCAACGCCACTCTCTTAGACTGTGACCAACAATCAGTAGATCTGCTCTAGAGCTTAGTGATCCTTTATTTATTTTGTATACCGATGTAATGGGAAAAAGTTGCCGAGTTTTGTATGTGTGTGGTGGAACAGCCGTCCCAAGTACTGCGTTGTTTTGTTTAAAATATTCTGATTTCAGTAAGCTTACCTGTAAAACGCTGTTGTCCAGCTCACGTGTTCTGTACGAGGCATGGTCAGCACATGCACATCCACGGGCTTGTTTAAAGGGCGTCACAAACAGCAAGATCTCAAGCAGTTCATCAAAAAAAGAAAAACTGTGAAACTTGAAATCCACATAGAACGCTTCACAAGGGTGAAGTAAGCTTTTCTGTTGCACAGGAGAGGTGAATCTAAGGATTACTGTAAAATGAAATTCTGTCTAATATTCTTTTTTTTTGAGTACATTTTTTAAATTATAAAACATACAAAGGTAAAAAAAGAAAACTGTTGCCAAGTATGTTCTGTGTATGTTCTGTGAAAGTACCTACAGCACAGTTGCCTTTTGTTTCATTTATACGTGTAAAATTATTGTATAATAAGACACAGTTTTGTCCCAACACAACTGTATTTGCCAAGCTTTGTGCATTGAAATATTTTTATTTATTTGGTTTTGGGCAGTATTAATATATCATAAACATATAGCTACTGTTTTATATATTCTAGTTCATCCAAGCCATGTATGCTGTAAATGTGCTAGTCTTTAGGATGAAAACCAATAAAGAACTGACAAGAATAACAAATGGGGTCTTACTTTGAATGTGTTTGTGGTAAATGAAAATAAACACTTTCAGGTTCCTTGACTTGATAAGTTTTTATCTGTTGCAGAACATATTAAGCTTAGTTGTTGTGGGGAGACGTTTCGCACAGATGTTCAAGTCAGGAAGTAGTTACTTCAAACCCTGTTGAAATACATCTGCTATCAATTCTCTGTAGTTAAGTCAGGCACCAGTTTGTCCCTTGTGCTACACATTCAGCAGCAACAGCTAAATTAAAAAGGCAATATGAGGTATTTTTTTCTTTCTTAATTTTATATACTTTCTCTATTAGTCTTCTGTAAGGCCTTCCTGAGCTTTGTTCTCTGTTTTTTTAAGTCTTCCTTCCATTAATAGAATTCCTCCTCTGCTGCTGCTTCCCTTTCAGCCAACTCATCCCTCCAGCAGCTTTAGCAGTTGGGCTGTTTTTCGGCATGAATAGGTTGTCATTGTTGATTGTCATTTTGATTTCAGGTTAAGTAAAATTTATATAATAGTGTAACACAATAATTCAGAGCACTCTGATTTCTGTAAAATGTGAAGAATAGAACATAAAAATGTAATTCTGTTGCCACTGGTTGTTTGAGAACTGCCAAATACAATTTTATTTGCGTGAAAGAGGACTGAGGACCACAGGTGGAGCTCCATGAATTAGTTTTTCTAGTTACACAGAAAGAAAATAGTAAAAGATAAAAACCCCATGCTGCTTTCATTCAAAATGCAGAAAGAGAAGATGCTTGACAGGAATTCCTAAATTGCAAATGAAAAATACAACTGCAGGCATCTATGTGTATATACACACACACACACACACGTGTGTGCATTTCAGAATTTTTTAATTGGTGTCAAAAAAGTATCTACAAGTGATCTTTTTTAATTTAAAAAGGTGAGGTGTTTAAAAGATGGTCGAAAGTTTAACATCTTAAAAAGGCATTCTGAGCTATTAGAGAAAACGTCCTTTCTTTGAAGCTGATGAACATGTCTTCGTAAAGATTTCTCCGTTCGAAACCCAAGGTGAGCCTGCGGGACTGTGGGTGTATGAAGGGCATGAGCATGTCCTTGGGTTGCAAATGAGCCAGAGCTCTTTCCTGTGACTTTTGTTGTAGTACAGCCTTCAGGCAGGAGTTGAAGCCCTGGCACAATGACAGTGCTTCAGAAAGTCTTACCTGATGTCACAAATGTCTTGTCTTAGAGTTTGAAATATGGACTCTTACAGAGGAAATCTTGATAGATGAAACACAAAAAAAATTGCATGAGAGAATAGAAACAGAAGAAGGGTACCACAAAAAATAGCAAACCAAAGAAAGAGTCCTCGTCAGAAGAAACTGTTGGTAATTTTGGTGACCAAGGTTAAGATTTTTCAACCATTTAACGAATTCCTAAAAATGTCTAAGACCCACCTCAGAAATTTTGGATCTGTGTACCGTTGCCAACTGGATCTAGGTTTGTTTAAAATAGTTCTTCCTAATGAATGACTTTCAGGCTATGAAGGGGAGAGGGTAACTCAACAGCAACCTCTTTTTTTCACATTACTTTTAAGTGTCAGGTAAACTTTCTGCTCCCAGCTCGTGAAGAATTTTCCCCATTGCAACTCCAGATGGATGCAGTTTGTCCATTTATTTGCAGTGTGATTAACCAGCGATCCGTGTAAGTAGTGAGGGTAAGTAATGAGAGGGATTTACATGGACACAGGACTGGATCAACCTTTCAAGCCACACCCTGGCCGTGCCTGCAGGCAGGAGGCCTGGCAGGTATTCCATCCCTTCCCAGCACTAGGAGTGGCTGCAACACTGTTCATTGTAGGAAACTCCCAGAGGCCCACACATGTGAGCGGGCACATGCAGGAGGTTTGGGAGCACAGTGACCCAGCCAGGGGCCTTCTACTCACCCCCTTCCAGCTGCATCCACTCGCTTATTCCCACCTACAACATCCCTGCCCAGCCGGCCAGACCAGGGCATTCCTCCTGCTCGGCCAGAGAGGTCCCACAGCGGTGGCAGCTGTTTTCTTTGGGGAAGTGCAAGTTTGAGAAGTTGTGAAGAGCAAGATTGAAATACCATTTTTGGTTTTTAGGTGATTAAATTCCCACCAACTAATTGGGTATTGGGCAGTTGATGGCACTGGCATCTAACATTGAAATCCTGGAGACTGTGTGCTGCTACTGAAATGCTCTGAAAATGTTGGTGAAATGCCCTTTATGCTGTTGGTTTGTAACAAACACGAGGTGATCTGGCCTAGGTTTTTTGAGAGACGTCCATCGGGTCTGGAATAGCATTTATTAGCTACAATAGCCTACAGTCCTTCTGATGGGCTTTTCTGTATTTTTTTCTGACATTTCTCATTCAATGCTATTCCTGCCCCATTTTCTTCCTCTAACCATAATACTTTATTCCATGTTCTTCACATTGTGTTTTGACCAAATTTCCCATAAGCTTGTCAGGGTTTCCAGTTAAAGCGCAGAACTTACATTTTCAATCATGCTTATTTTAGATTGTATGAGTGTGTTCCTAAAAATGCTGTGGCCATATCCACAACTTCAAGATCCATAGGCAAATGGCTTAAGAGGAGTTTCTTTGACTTTTCTCAGTTTCTTGTTAGATTTACAGTATTTTCATGAAACTTCTTCAGAAAAAGTGAATCTCTGTATGAAAAGTAAGGTTTTACAAGACCTATGTGGGAGTAGTCTCTGGAAGTGGATAACTTTGTAATACCTGTGAGATGTGGCTGATGGCAGGAGCTAAAATAAAACTTACTGAGGAATGAATATCAGCCATGGAAACATGGCAGTGCTGCTAAAAATTCATCTGGCTTGTTTTTCTCAGTCCCAGCTTGTTTTCTCTGAGAAGGTTCATCAGCTCAGTAGCAATTCAGGGAATACAGGCATACTTCTCATCTGCTGGCACTGCAGTGGGCACTGCTGTGCTTGTGAGAGGTCAGTGTGCAGGAGCCACCTGAGTTCACCAGCTCCTCAATTATGAGGGAACTTTCCACAAGGTTCCCGATGCAACCTGGAAGAGAGCAGGGCTGCAGCAGGGCTTTGGGATTGAAACTAGTTAAGTGGGACAGCACAAACAATAAAAACTGAAATACTCTAAGGGAGTGGATAGAAAGAGAGCAGGGGAGAGCCAGTGCATGTGTTTGGAGATTTGAACAAAAATACAAAATAACCAAATAACATTCCTCAAGTACAGGTGGAGAAATGAGTTGTAAAAATGTCCTGTGTGAATTGGAAGAGCTGAGTCTTTGAACATGTACAAGATATCACAGGTAAAGAGATTCAGTATTGGAGAACTAATTTTTTTAAGTGAGCAGATACAGAAAAAGAGATACTGAAAGCACTTAGAAAAGTGGTTGCTTTTAGATAGTTTGCTGAAAGAAAAAATAAATACAGGAATACCTAGTTTTATTACATTAGGTTTGTCTGGCATGTTGTGATACTATGCTTGAAGAGAAGTAAAAGCTTGGTATGACTAACTGTTCCCTGATTTGTGGACTTTCCCTATTGAACTGCAAGAGCTTTCCAGTTCCTCTTTGTTTGGGACTTTTGGCACTTTCCTGTTGAGCAATGGTAGCTGTATAGTCTATATGGGGAAAGGAGTGTTAATTTTCCCGAAGCACAACTTATTAAAGCAAAATAAAGCTCCTATTGCTGAGAATTTGTTTTCTAGGTGTCAGGAAAAGCCATAGAGGAAATCCTAAGGCCAGCGGGCACTGCTGTGAGGGCTGGAATGCTGTTCCTAACCACAGAGGGGTGCTGTTTATCCGAACAGTAGGAGACTCATTCTTCACTCTGCAAAGGGAGGAAATGGCATTACTCAAATTTATTGAGTTTTCCAGTGTGGGGATTTAATCAGAGTTCCTGAAAGCCTTTTTTCCCCACGAGTTAATATTGCTGTATAGACCAAATCAGTGACTTTTCACAAGGAGGCTCCGTTGAATTACAAAGCCAGGCCAAATTTTCTGGTGCTGAACCTGCTGACTTATGCAATATGCAGTTTTTATTGGTCTAATAACTGCACCCTATGGATTTTTGCATACAGTTGATGGATGTAAGGGCACTAAGTCAGCACACAGTACACCTCATTCTCATTCCATGTACCTTGAACCGTGGGTTCAACTCACAGCCTGTGGCCAGCTCATCTGAAATTAATTAAACTCTGCATAATCATTAGATATTCTGTTGTGCTGGTTGTTGTAGCATGGATGTTTCAGCTGGGATGAGTTATCCTTTTGGAGCATTTGTTTAAACTCTCCAGAGATGGTGACACCACCACTTCCCTAAGCATCCTGTTCCAATACTTGACAACCCTTCACCCCTTGTGAAGAATATTTTCTAATAGCAAACCTAAACCTTTTCTTTCCACCCTCTCTTCCTCATATGTACACAACGTCTGAATTTATCACTAACTTTCTAAATATAACTGAATTGTTTTATTCCTTGTATGGCTCCCCTCCTCATCCTGCCCCATTTCAAAATATTAAGATAAACTAAGCAAAGGCCATGGCAGAATAGAGTAACTGAACCATTAAGTCATTATTGATGTGTTCTTAAGCTCTTAATTTTTACACCCTACCTCTCCCTTGAACTGGAGATCAAATCTTCAGCCACAGAAAAGAATTTGACAGGCAGGCAAATGTGAGCAAAGTTTGGCAGTTAGACCTGCATCGGAAGCTCATAGGAATAAGCTTCTGTGTTTCTGGTTTGGGATGAGACATGAGTGACTATTCCTTAAAATTACTGTTGTCTGAAAGGATTTCTAGTTTATATAGCACAACAGGAATTTCCCTGTGAGCTGTAAGCTGAGTCATACCCATTTTAATGAAGAATGTTGTATAGTTTTTAGGGACCCACTTCATTCTTCGTTGCCAGTCTCTTGCAGTTTGGCAGGATTTGGTTGCTAATTAATGTGACTGATAAGGACAGGGTATAGCAGGAGGATGGCAATATAAAGCTGAAGGGGCTGACAGTCCTTTCCCCTTCCAGAAAGCCAGTGACAGCCAGTGAAGGAGCATTATAGTCTCCTGATTCCATCTTCTGTGTATTTCCCTCAAGAGGCAATGAGCTGTCCTCCCGAGCCTCTGTTGCCTTCTACAGTGCTCTAAAGCAGGTTAATGTCCCCTCACCAGGGAGCCTTGTCTTCCCTGACAGTAACTCCAAAATGGGTCACTGAGTGATCCTGGGAGAGGCAGAAGCTGCTCCAGGTGCTCCTTTCCTGGTGCACTTGTTTCCCAGGAAGTTCCTTGGAACTAAGCTGAAACAAGTGATTTCATCCTGCCATGGGCCTGTACTAAAAACATCCAGGAAACTTTCCAGAATAGGTAATTGGTTTTTGTGGGGTTTTGTTTGTTTGGTTTGTTGTTGTTTCTTGTTTGTTTGGTTTAGGTTGGTTTTTTTCCTCCCCTTGGGAATATTTTATTAGCCCTAGAATTATAAAACAGGCAGTCTGTACCTCTTATCTAGAATTATCTCTCCACCCACCTCCTTCATGCCCCCCCCCAGCCAGTATCTTTTGTCTCTTGTAGAATGACAGGCTCCAGATCCTGTCTTGTTTAGGGCAAGGAATTGAACTGTGATTTTTCACAGCTTGCGAGAGAGTCCCACTTGAATCTCATTACTGCAGTGCTAGAACATCCCACTCGTTGTTACCACTCAAGGACTACTTGAGTGTTACCTTGTAAAATTTCAGGAGAGTGTGAGTGTAACCCTTGAAGATCCCACAGTGTAATGACACCGACTCAAACATTTGCTTCACAATGGGCATACAGAGAGCAAAATCCAGTCTCAGATACAGGTCCTTCCTGAAGGACCACTGTTTGGAGATCCCAGCTTGGCAGAAACACCTCAAGGGCATTTCCTTAGGAGGCCATAAAATCTTTAATGGCCAATGGCCCTTCCTTCTGCTTTCTGTACTTTTCTTGGTAAAAAAAAAAAAAAAAAAAAAGGGCAGCTTTGTTTATGACAGACTTTTTGTTTTCAGCAAATATAGCAATATTAGGGTTTCCATTGCTTCTTAAGATGCCCAATTTTAATTAGTTTTCCAGAGTTTAGCTTATATTTTCTCTGGCTCCCACAAATGCTTAGGGCTTTGCTTTCTGGATATTTGATTTCTTCTATTTGATTTCTTCTTTTATAGATATATATTTGTATACACACATTAAAAAAGTCATGCTCTGCTTGCTGCTAGATAACACAGCATGAAGCAGCACAGTAGCAGCACGGAGCATGGTTAGCAGCTGTGTTTGGAGGGCTGCTGAAGAGTGTGCTGATCCAGTCATCTTGAGGACTCCTTTAGTATTTATGTGACTAAAACACCAGTTTAACATAAAGTCCTTCCTTCAGTGGTGTTAGATAAAAACAACCACTGGGCAAAAGACTCAGTTTTGAAGCAGAACCTGTTTAACATGAGGTGACTGGACACTCTTCCAGCTGCACCAACCATGCAGTAGAAGCTGGGTTATTTTCAATCCCAGCATGTGGCTCTCTTTTAATGAACTGACTCATCACTGTGAGCTGAAGCTGTCATTGTTTCACGAGGCCAAAACACTGCAGCTCAGAAAACTTGCTCATAATTACAGGCTGGGGAAACAGACAAGGCCCAGTCAAAGTTGTATTTAGTGTGAAAACATCACTCCGGGTGAAATGGTTTCAGTGACAGAGAGCTTCTTACTTTGGGCACTCTTAATTTTACCTCTCATTTAGTAAGGCACAGTTCATTGTCAGCTAAAGTGCAGTGGACAACTTCAGTACGATTTCACCATGATGCTCAGGTGTTGAGAATCTGCTGTTTACTCACATTCTGCATCCTTATCCTCCTCGTTTTCCCCACTTTGGTGTTTCTCTCACAGCTACATTGTGTACCACTGCTGACAGAGCTGTGGCCAGGGCTGCACCCAGACCTGCTCAGTGGTATTGTTGCTTCGTTCCAAGTGTCTGCATCTGTGAAACAAATAACCTTCCTTTGACTGGAATTTTATATCCTGTTCTGATATGGTCTAACACTTTAACAAAATCTCCTAATGCCTTTCAAGAGCTTCTGGAAACACAGCTCATGATAATTAAACTGATTTCACGTTAGGGCCATACTTACCTACCTCAGCCTTCTTGATTTTAGTAACAGGCCAGAAACTTTTCAGGCTTTTCAAGTCTATTTCTTAATGTTAGCAGAATAGAACTGCCCTTTAGGAGCACCAAAATAATTACCAAAATTAAGAGTAATTGCTTCTCTTCCTTGCTGGGAACTTTGCGCTCTCAGTAGCTTCCAGGTCTGGAAGAGTAGAGCTGACTCATGGCAGTTTGGCCCTGATTCTGCTCTGAAGAAATGCTGTAAATTATCCTAAGGGCTGTTGGTTCCCTGACTTCCAGGACACTCTGTTTTTTCCTCTGGTTTTTTTACTCTAGATAGAAATTCCCTCGTGTCTGGAGCTTCAGTCTTGTTCATTCTACCTGTGAAAACAGTCACCTTTGCTTTCAAGCTTCTGATCTCCCTGTATTCAGGTTGTCCTCCCAGGATGCTGCAATGTTTTCAATCCCATTTAGATTTTTATGTAAGGCTTTGCATGTGCTTTGTCAAAAACATAATTTTCTTTTATTTTTACCCCGTCATAAGAGCTCTGTCCTGTTATTCTGATTGTGGATGAGTCTGTCTCATTACCAGCTCACTCCCTCTTAATATGAGTTTTCAATGCATGTAAAGAGTGACTACACCATAAAAGCTGGTGCGTACATACCTCAGGAGAAGGCAGCAAAAGCCATCTTGGACATGTACTTACCATCTCAGAGGTTTCTTTAGTTATACCAAACTTTTGCCCAGAGTTTATTTCACCTACATTCTGCCACTGACAATTGTGACTTTAAGGCAGCTCTTTTGCTTTCTGTAACTAGGCAGAAGAAAGTGAAGGTGCTTTCCAAAATAACCCTGGAGAAGGAAAATAGGACACTCAGAAATAGGAAGTGTTTAGGCCCTGGATATTTTCTTTGGGAGAAAGATGTGCTTTTTCCCCCCTTAGGAAACTGAAAACTGTATGTCAAAGATCATGATAGTTCAGGTGGTTTCACCCCTGGAACTTAATGTTTAAGTGGTGCTCAAGGGGGAAGCTCTTCCAAAACAAGAACTAAGAATATTCTAATGGTAGATGAGGGAATGTCTCACAGTTTTTTTGTGGGGAAAGTCTAAATCACTTGTCTTTTGCCATGTCTTGTTCAAAAGGAAATGTTTTTAAACCAGAATTTTTGTCTCCTGTCCTCCCTGATTAAAACCACTGCAGACTGTTAACATCTCAGAATCCATTTTTGCTTCTATCCTCCATGGAATCAATTCCAATGCAAACACATGCTGGGAAAGAGGTGGCACATGACCTTAAGCAGCTCCTTTCACCTTGAAGTTACTGCTAGTTATCTTCCCAAGTTCCATTTACAGAGAAGCAGGCCTTGGCATGTCAGGAGTTTAACTACTTATTCTTTATTTTCCCTTTATTTTCATGCAGAAGGAGACTTGTTTGCTCAGTTACTCAGATGGAAATTGCATACAAATCCAAGTTGAACATTTCATGACCTTGCATGGCTCTAGAAATACCCAAATTTTAAGAACAAAGGCGTTCCAGGAGGTTCTTATTTTAGAGATCTTTATCTTCAAGCTTCTGCTGGTAGCAGCAAGAAGCCAGCAGTCTGACAGTTGTAGAGATTTTGTTTATATAATGCAAACTGGAAAAGGGCTCACTTGGTTAAATAAATAAGACACTCATTGCATACAAAACCTTTATGCTACAAGCAATATTAATTAAAATTATATACTGTTCTTACTCTTTTGAAGGATGGATTCTGATAAAAATCTGCTGCTGTAAATTTTAAGAAGTGCCACTGAGTCATAAGTAATTTCATGTTGCTCGTCTCTTAATGCTTTCTGGTAATGGAAGGGTTCATTTTCACTTGGCTCTAGCTCAGAAGAATATATGCAGTCACTGGGGTTTGCCCTACTGTTAATGAAGGGAAACAGGCACCTTAAAGGGACAGATAAATTATAGCTAAAAATAGCAATGTTCTTGTTCAGACCTCTGTGCAAGAACAGCGTTACAAAGGTATGGGTGTAACAAACAGCAGCAGCTGTTATTATGCCTCATAACTGCAAACTCAAACAGCGCAGGTTTTTTTCCAGGTTTTTGCTATCCAGTGGATTTTCAGGAGGGTGGCACTGCGTAACCCTGAAGAGTTTCTATTCTCTGCTGTGATACAAACCCACGCTGTTGAGAAGCCAGGTCCCATCTGCAGGGAAGTTTCTGGAAACACAGGCCCTGCGCAGTAGATTTTGTAGAGTAGAGTAGATTTTGGCCTGAAGGCAACGCCAAGTAGAGTCTTGCACGCACAAGTTCAGAGAGCGTGGGGAACAGAGCTACAGCAGACAGATCTTGAAAAAAGCAGTATTTATTTTAAAGTACAACCCAAAGTTGTATCTGTAAGAAATGCACAAGGTATCTTGTTTCGTCCACAAGTCTTGGCTGTGTGCATTTCAGTTCAACTTAAAAATGCATTCAGGTTTACAAATGTACAAACAGCACAAAGTGTATTACAGTCTCAACAGAATGCTCTTACATTCAGCCACTTTGCTCTTAAGGTTTCGTGTTGGATTTGTTGGTATTTTTTGTTGATTTTTTTTCCTTTTTACATTCTTACAACCTGTGTTAACAAAGCCTTATTTTAAAAAAATACTCTGCATTTTAGCACAAAGTGCTTTTTGATTTTAAATTAGAACTTGGAGGATAACACTGGAAAAAATTTAAAAACCCAAACCGGTACTTTTCATAAAAGTATTGCATGCCAGGACCATTTTATAGTTCAAATTGTTTTCTAAATAAAGATGGCAGATGGTAAAATATGAAACCAGTGAAACTGTTCATATTTACAGGCTTCAGCTGTAGTTGGGATTTGTGACCACACCCAGACTTTTTCAAGCTTATCTGCAATCTCACACTACCATATTGCAGGACAGACTTTAGAAAGGAACGAATGATGAAAGCATGACTGACAGGGGGAGTGGGGAGGGGGGAAGTAACGACCAGCCTGAAAGTGACATTTCAAAAATCTGCATTCAGAATTGTATCGTGACCTGGATAAAGAGTTCTTTCCTTTTACTTAACTTTAGTTTTCGTGGGGATAGTGTGAATTAGACCAAGGATCTGAACTTCTTCTTCCAATCGTTGGGCTCCAAATTCTCCAAGGATTGTAGGTCTGTCCCATGTCTTCAGCAGGATTGGCAACGGCGGCAGCAGCAGGTGGCGGAGGAGCAGCAGAGGAGTTTTCACTACCCATGAGATCGATGCCTGACAACGCGTTTGTTGGAGTGGTGAAAGGAAGGCCACTGTTGAGGTTACTTGACCAAATGGAACTGCTGAACGGAGTGGTGGACCACAGGCCACTGGGGTTGCCAAGGATCGACTGCAGTAAAGACAGAGCCAGGTAAGTAGCAGTCTGGTAACCTCTATTTTCACCTTGTTTACAGCCCCTCTGAAAGAAAAGTATCTGAGCAGCAGCAGCAAGCCTGCTCTGGAATCCCTTCCATCTTCCCTCCAACATGGAGTTCTGAACTCCCTTTAGGAGAGCCTCAGGAACCTACTATGATGTAACTGGACACATCTGGAAGCTTCCCTGCAGAGTGCAATCACATTAAGGGCTTTTAGGCTGTTCTCATTTGAGCTTTTACATCCCCATACCATTGCTAATTTAAGCACTACGAGTATTCAAGTTTTAAACACACAAGGGCCAGAACGCTCAAGCATAAACAATCTAATTAGAATGAGGTAGATAAACATGGTTCAAGTCTTGAAAAACCAGTAAAATTCAAGTTGCAGTGCAAGGTAACAGCAAAGTCCTTTTTTGATTATTCTTTTCACAGTTGTTTGCAAACTTATCTCCCTGTATTCAGACACTTCTGTTTTGGATGAACCTGTATTCAGCCCCACTGTACCTCACCCATATTCCCAGTATATAACTTTTCCTTCCCATCCAAAACTTCTCTGGATGAGGGGGAAGGGGATAGGAGACCTGCCCACTTATCACTGAGTTCCAATAAGTTTGTCCTGGCTCAAGACCCTTGGAAGTCTCTGATGTGGTCATGGTGCAGATGCAGGTGTGCTGCATCACACCACAGATGCATTTGGGATGCATGGGACAGGTACAGCAAGCCTAGAGAACAAGTGTAGGAAAGAACAAGGCCCAGGTTCTGTCAACTGCTTTATTAAAGGCCAAACAGTAGCAAGGAACAAGCAGAAGAACCTAAGCCGTGGTGTGGGGGAAAGTGATACCCAGAAGTAGCCAAAGACGGAGATGGGAAAGGCTGGCATAACTTTCATGCTAATATTAGCAGAGATCCTGCTACATGTAGGCTTAGCACACCACATACCTCAGTGTCAACACATTTAATGTACATATGCTGTAAATTCAATTTGCAAATACACAGTAAACTTGATACATCTCAAAGGCAGTGGACTTGTTGAGTAACTGCTGTAAGGTACAAACATCCTTATGTTTGGATTTACTGGGTGGAGAGATAGAGCACTCCTTCCCAAGATCTCTGCTTCCAGAAAACACATATTAAAGGTTAACCAGTGTCAGTGTTCTCTGCATCTGGAGATTTAAATAAAAATCTCTTTAGGAAAGAAAACAAGGTAGACTCTGAAAATTTCTTCATTTCAGGTTTTTATTCTCTCCCCTGGAATGAAGAAGATAGGCTCAATCTAATCACACCTGACATGGGTTAGACACTAACACATTATCAAAGGGTCCTCACAGAATTTGCTACCGAGGGCTGGACAGGAGCTTTGAGCATTACTTGGAGGTTAACCCAGCCAATGTTATTAGGGCTCTTCGATGTCACTGAGAAACTGAGCCAAACCACAGTGACCCTGTATTACTGTCACACAAGTAAATGGTTGTATTTAAGCTATACAAGCATTAGGCTACTAAGCCTACAGCAGGAAACACTCACTCTGCTGCACAGGCACCAACCCTAACACACTAAAGGTTCACCCTATTTCCTGCTATGGGAAAGAGCCAGGAATTATTCCTATGTATCCCAAAAGTGTTTGGGAGAGCCTGACAGAAAAGCACTTTCTTGTAAATCAGAAGCAACCAGGAAAGGAGCAGCAGAGAAGAGTGCCTGATACGCCCTTTGAAGGCTGGTAGAGGGTGTAAAAAAGTGGCTGGCAGGCAGAACTACACCGGGGGAAATGGAGAAAAGGGGAGTAGGGGAATGTGCTTAGAAAGAAACCTGGATAAAAGTACCAACAATGCAGCCAAAACTGAGGGGAGACAGGACCCAGAAGTCAAATGCTATTTAGTATAGAAGCACAGTTGTGCATAAAATGGAAAAGCAGGATAAGAATAAGGAAGGAGAACAATCAAAATAAACTCCACCGAAATCTTCCTAGAAAAGAGGGTAACACAGCAGCCACTGTTTGAGTGCTGTTTGCAACAATGGCTTTGGCTCTTGTGCCAGAACACAGGAAAGGGCAGGGCAGGTACCTGCTCTCTTATTGAGCACTTAGAGCAAGAAGGCCCAGTAACAGGAAGAGCCAAGCTTTCCTGTTCTGTCTTGCCATAAGCATTTGAAAAAAATCACTGTCATCAGAAAGGTTTTGAACATTTCAGTCAGTTTGCTGCTTCTTGTTTACTAAGTGAACTTCTCCTTGAATAAGCTCCTAAAATGTCTCCTCCCTAAATCAAAGTATTTAAAGGGAGTAACTAACAATTCTTCTATACCATTTGTCTTGGCTTTTGTCTCAATGCTTCCTGAAGCACATTTCCAAATATTTTTTCAGAAGCAGACAGGAAATAGGAGTTGGGAACTAGAGAGTTTGCTCTGGTTGTCCTAAAGCCCTCCTTCCATCAAATGCTGATGAAACCTGCCCTCCATGTGACCAAAAAGCAAAAAGCTCTCCTTACATAGTTTTAGAGAGGTTCCAGCTCCAGTTGTAACCACATGACAAGGGCAGGATCAGTGAGGCTGTGTCTATAAGAAGCTGTGTGACCTTCTTCGACTTCCCCTGCCCCCCGCCTTCCCCCACTCCATCTGAACTGCTCCCAGGTGAAGTAAACACTGCCTCTTACTCACTACAAAAACATTTTTAGAAGTCAACATGAAGAATGATTTCAGCTGGTAGTGGAGGCAGCTGTTGCAGTCTTAGTTTTAGTCTGACATAAGGATGGCGCAAGGATGACAGAGCCATGCTACGACCTGTAGAAGGTGGGGTTTTCTCTTTTCCTATACTCAAGATTTCCATCAAAATTAAAGTTTAAAGATTTCACTTTATGCTCAGTCCTTTAGTGTTTTTTTCTAAGCTGAAAAGAATATATTTAAGGTCTTTTAGGTAAGCTTTTTTGGGACCTTTTGTTAATTTACAAGCAGGTGCAATGCTGGATTCAGAAAGCAGAATCAAAGTCTGAAAGTTATCATATTGACTAATTCACAACTGTCCATCAAACTAGAAGTGACTGAGGCAGTGTCCAGCCATGGCACAGGAGCAGAACACCTGTTTCTACAATCCTGAACTGGAACACACTATTTTTAAGCGCTGCAAGATGCTCTTGTAAGAAATATTTTTATGTGAATATAAATATCCAGTGTACATGGATTCATCATCTGCAAGCAGGCAGACTTCATCCCACAGCCACATCAACTTAACTACACAAAGATGAGCATGTGTAAATTCCCCTTTCCTTTATTCTTTGGTTAATTTTTTACACCCCCAAATCCTCTGAATTAAATTAGATGGCAGATACAGAACAGGGTGGTAACAGTAATAAACCACTGTATTTGGACTGAATACTTACTGCAGTTGTATGAGTTGGGGAACTTGAGCTTGTTGGCCAGGAGGGTACAGAATCTGTAGCTGAAGGATCCCAGATGGATGATGGAACATTATTGAATTCACTCCAGTTCCTCTGAACATCCTGCCCATAAGCAGATCGAGCTAAACCAAGTTTGCTAAAAACCTCTAAAAATAAAATGAAAAAAACCTGAGTACATTACTCTTACTCTTTTTCCAAGAACAACACTCTTCACAGTTATTTCCCATCCTTTTCTTGCAGGTCCTGCTGCAGTGAGATTAGAACAGGTCACACATTAATACCGATCTCATGTCACGCGGCCGACATCAGACAGCGGCCACAAAGTTAGTCACGGTTATAGTGGGGAAAGGGTTAAACACTTGCTGTGTATATAATTCAGTACTAGCCTAAGGAATTGTGGATGCACAGCATACTGAGAGTCCTGGCAATTCCTGGAAACAAGGTAACTACAGGTGGAGCAGGTGACTGGGCTGAAGGAGCCTCTGGTAATGGCAGCACTCACTGGCCTCGCAGCACTCCCTTCCCAGGTGACTCCTGGTAGGAGGCAACACTGGCAGTGCCCCAGCCCTGCCCCCATCTCTGCTATGAGAAGGAGAGGGCAGCACCAGCAGTCCCAGCTCGCCTCTTCCTGCACATGGAACTGATCCCAGGCTCTTACTGGTGTCCCTCAGAGTCACTAGTGCCAAGAGTTGCTGATGAAGATGAAAGAACTCCACAGCAGCAGCTGCCCATGTTTGCATTTTTCAGCAGACATACAATTTTTTGGTAGATAGCACTTTTCAGTCGACACACTATCCATTTTGCAGATGCCACACATCCAAAGTTTGCTTTGCTTATCATCTTTTGCAGCTGCCTTAAAACACACCACGCATCCCCAAATACACTATGGAAATCTTCCCAAGTACACAGAGCATCCATGCCCTGCAATAGAGCCTGCCTGCCCATCTCCGTGTCATTGCCTAAAGGCTTACCTAAATATTTAAACACAGGAATTGTTTGCTGGGTTTAGTATGCATCAGTTCGTTGTACAGCTATACAAATACTGGAGGAAAACACAAGAGGAAAGCAGCAGGTCATCTGCAACCATTGCTTCACTTACAGAGAGCAATGGTTTTATGCAGGTCTTTATGCTCAGGAAACCGCAGGCCTACTGGCACTCTCGTGGGACCTACAGTAAAGCTTTGGAGGAGGGGTGGAGGGAGGGGAAAAGACTAAATAAAAACCCCCAATATCAAGAAATTTTACTAAAACAGAAATTCCAAAACCAAGCATTTACAGCCCATCAAACAGTCTAAGAATTTCCACTAACACTTTCTTTGGACTGAAACACAGAATATACCACCAAATTCTTAACACGCTCTCCTACATAGTCTTCCCTTTTAGGTGAGAGGATGGGAATGCTGTCTGCATTTAAGACTACTGCAATGAGACACATCATTTCTTTACCTGTATTTGAATATGGAAAAAATATCTGAAAAGGAAAACTCACCTCCAGTTAAGTTAAAAGAATGTCCAAATGCAGAGAATGAGTTGAGAGGCGTGAAATCGGGACTGCTGGGATTGCTGATAGGACTCCACAAACCCGAACTGCATAATACGGAGTAACAGGAAAGCAATACGCAACTTATTAACACAGTACTATTGACAACATTAAGTTACTGATCTATGTACAAATCTGTGTATATACTTAACCACATATGTATTTAATGGTGATTGAGAGTTAGGAAATCAGCTTATTTTTGTTTCACAAGGGATCTCAGTGAAATACTATTTTCCTGTGTATACACCCATCTCGGAGCAACACAGTAATACAGACACAGTGCTCTTTAATCTGCAGACTGAGCATAAACACAAACCTGACAGTAGCTCTTTTGAACAGTTTTTCAACAAACTCATAGGGTCCAAGCCATAGGGCAGTTTTTTTGACCAGCATGTAAAATTTAGAGCCACTCAGAAGGGATAAAAATGCTCACGTTCTGGGGTTTGTGGGCAAGCTTCTTGAAATTAACAGATGAATTAACTGGAACCAGTGATAAAACATTCACAAAACAAACACCCCCTCTTCCCCACCCAACTTCACCCAGAAAAACAATTCCTTTGCATATTGAAGCTTGAATTCAAGTCTCTTCCATATTCCAGAAAGGTTACCAGACACTGCTTTTTACAAGTGAGACCAGGATTCATTGCCAAAATATGCCAGAAAAGACACGTGCCTTGGGGAACGTGAGTGAGTGCAGCTGTGTTCTGCTCCTACTCAGAACACAAAGACCACTGATAGTTCTGATCTCAGTGTTAAAATTGGGAGCGAAAGGTATTGCTGTACAGCTAAATATTCTGCCTGTGAACTGTTTCAAGAGACCTTGGTACACACTCCTCAGTACTGAGAGAGCCAAGGCAATTTCTCGTTGTTTGAATGCCTGAGAGCACAAGAGTGCTGAGTTACTTGGAATGAGTAAGGAGAAGTTCCTATCACATCCAGAACATCCTTCTTTCTAGTTTTGAGGCACTTGCAATTTCTAAACTATTCTGTAAGGTGAGAGATGCTGTGCCCAGACTTTAAAAAACAGCTTAAAAAAAATAACCAGAATGAATTCTGTCACTCCCTTCAAAATGCCATTAACAGCTCACAATCTTCTTTTCTAGGTGCTCAGGTATTTGCCTAGAGAATATAAAAATTACCTGTCAGAGCCATCACTGTCAACAACTGTGTGGGAAATGTTGATATTGCTGGAAACATCCATTTTGCTTGGAGAAGCCTTTGGTAAACTACTGCCACCTGCAAGAATATGTATGTAAAAAATGAGTAAATAAACTCTGGCAAAACAATAGAATATTCTGGGAATATTCAGAAATATTTACAACTCCAAACTGGTTCTATACCTGGGCTCTTGTCATAACCTGCAGCTACAGCAGCAAAAGTGGGGTTACCATTCCTGCCCGGAAGAGAAGCTGCCTTGGACAGCTTATGTTTGGTACCATTAGGCTGCTTGCTTTTCATTTCACTAAAAGGAGGAAAAAAAAAGAAAAAAAATCAAGTAAAGTTCTGAACTTCAGCAGTTTGATAAAAAGTGCAGCAATTTAGGCTAGCATTCATGAAACATTCACAACAGCTCAAAAGTTTCCTGTAATTGCACCTTTATCCAATCTACCAAGTCGTAAGAAACGCCAGAAAAATATAAATAGCGTGGCATGATATGCACAGTGGTGTATCTGCAAGAAAGCAGTTTCCATAGGAAGAGGAAATGGGTCTGAGAAAAGGAAGATGCACCCTGTGAAACGTACAGGTTCCACAACTGCTCAGTGTCTGTGAAATCAGTAGGAGGCACCGATCTGGACTCACTTGCTGCAGCTGCTGTTGACGATGCTGCTGTAAGTGCCTCCTCGTGGCCCAAAAGCAAACGATGTGGGGGGAGGAGGAGATGGAGAGGCGGGTGTCGGTGAGGGCTGTCGCTGTTTCAGGAAAGCATCTGCATTCAGGGTTTGTAGAGAGAGCTTATAAAGGTTGTCTGTAGCTATAGAGAGAAACACAAAACATCCTTCATAAGTATTTATATTACAACAAAGGCTCCTCGAACTTCTTCTATCCTTTCTGTTCAAATGGAGGAATTATGACAAAGGCTGTTTGCTCCCAGTGATGGAAGCAGCAGTTCCTTCTCTGTATTCAGCTCTGGTTATTCAGGTTTATGTCTATTTTCAGAGAGACTGCATTGCAACAAAAGCGCCAAGACAAACAGATCTGTACAGAAGAAGGAAACCTTCCAAGTGAGCGCTGTGGAGAGGGACGATTGAAGTTCACAAGCAACCAAGAAGAACATGATTCGGTTCCCACACAAGGGAATTTACAATGCAACCGAAATGCTTGTAAGAGCGTCCCCTGCTAACCACTGCATTAAAGTGTTCTCAGTGTTCCCTCTCAAGGACAAATCATCTAATTAGTTTCAACTTTGACTGCAGCAGACGTGACCAACCAAAACCCCATCTGCTGTAGAAAATGCGGGTTTTTTTTTGAGCAATAATTCTCATTTCCTCAATTCCCCCAGCAGCTTCAAAATCCTGTTCATCACTGAAGAACTGTAGAATGGCCCATCATGTTCTGCCCACACCACTTTCAAACCTCCCAAATCATATCAGATGCTATCAGTAAGGGGTCTACATCAGAAGAACAGAAAAACACAGCACAGCTATGCAGTGAAAAAGAGGCAGGTTTCTATCTGCAGATATTAATTGCAGAAGACTCATTCTGCCATTGTCTAATGATTACTTACAGCTGCCAGCTTTGTGGAGAGGCACAGAGTCCCACTCTGGTGGTGGAGAATCCTTTTCCCCTTCTGAGCTGCTTGTGTTTCCTAGCTCTGGCCCAGAACCACTGGGGAGAAATTTGGCTAATACTGATGGCCTGTTCTCCATTAATTTACTGCTTGGACCTACTGAAACAAAAGAAGAAAAGGAAGTGTGCAGATAATAAACTGAACAGCTTTCTTTGCACACCAGACTTAGAATTAAGCACTCAAGAGAGGTTACAAACAACCAAATAAAAGTCTTGAGGTATTTATAAAAAAGAGCCTCACACTACCTCTTGTTTTGGGGAGGTTTCTTGATTTAGACCCACTCGTCAAAAGGTGCTGTGTAGAGATCTTGGATGGAAACGGTTTGCGCTGCTTGTTTTCCAGTGGGGGAGTATAAGACAATTCCAAGGGACTAAATGAAAACAGAAATTCATTTATTTTAAAGTGCTAAAAAGGACTTCATACACATACATGCATACATATTATATATATGGGCCATACATGCTTTCTCACAAAACAGTGGTATCTTGTGGCTTTCTTATGAATAAGCAGAGTTATGTTTTTCTCCTATAGGCAACCCCACCCTTCACAGCCCTGGCTCATTTTCTACCCACACTGCTCCACATATGTATTAGGGCTCACTCACCTTTCAGGAGCAGCTTTCATCCTGGAGCTCCAGGATTACAAAACCTGTTTGATTATACAGAGGCAACTAGAGGTGGCAACTGCCCTTTTTCTACTGTGCCCCCACACAACTGCGTTAGATCATATGCTCCTAATATGCTATTGCCCTAAATGTACAGGATTGTACATTTTAGTCAATGATATAAAATTATTCAAATGCACCACCAAATTCATCTGGCTGTATAGTGCTCTTTACGTATTTGATTCTGCCTCTCAGACTTTCTAGGAAGGAACTATTTTGTCCATTTCTTGTAGAAGGATTCCAAACCTGGAGGAGGAGACTTTGCCAAGCAACGTTTTGAGAAATACTTTGAAGAAAATTAATTTCTTCTAACTACTAAACTCAGTCTACTATTAAACACAGCAACAGGGAAAATAGAGCCAATATACTACACCTCAGCTCAGTAAAGTTTACTTTTGTGGCACTTGGACACCTACCTCGTTTCAGAATACTATTTTGGAATGAATTAGCTATAGTAAGACTAAGATTCTTCATTTTCCCCATTTCTATCTTCTGCAATCAACCATCTGCCACTAAGGGACAGGGGTTGGCAGCAGCAGCAGCCTCCTTTCATAACATATCCAAGACTCTGACCTTACTCTGTGATACAAAAATGGAAACTGCATGGCTGCAGTTTCACCAATGGCAACTAAAGGCACTCACGTTGGCACTGCCTCACTATACTGCCACTAGAAACATTAACCCCACTTTGTGTATGTAATGCCTAATATAAAAATCTTAATGCTGCTTTGTCTGATTTTCGTGTTTTTCAATTATTGTGCTATATTCCCCTTTAAGTAATTTATTATTTACAAGCTTCAGATATTCCCTGATATCAGGAAGGAAGAAGAAACTGCTTAAAGGTACCTGCTGTTGGCATTTGCCAAACTGGCATCCACAGCAGTCAAATACAGAGATTTTTATCAATACATCTTCCCTTCAAGCACAATAATTTCCCTACTAAAAAAGCCTTTATTATGCTTACCTCGTTTTCACATCTACAGGGATTTCTTTCTTGACACCTGTAAGCACTTTTTTAGTTTTCTGTTTTACTGGGACTATTTCATTTTCAGGTTTTTCTGCTATAACTTTTCCCTTTTGTTTTTCAGGTTCCTATAAAAGACATAACACATTAATATTAATGAAAAGCAAAGTTCTTCTCGCATCACAACAAACATAGTATAAACAGAACTGAGGAAAGAATGCTATTGGAAAATATGAGCATTTTTGTAGCACTGAAGTTCTCTTTTTATTACTTAGCGAGTTTACCTATAAAATGTGGTATCTATTTTTTCCTATTTGGAGAAGTAGAAATCGAAATAGCAAATTAATGTGCTTCAAGCAGATCTGGTGCTTGCAAATACACAGCTCCTCCAGCCACGGCCTCTGAGTCTACTTAATAACATGCTAGCTCTGTACTGAGACGTTTACTGCATCTGCTGTAACACAGTCCAGGCCACCTAAAACAGACTCTTCAACAAAGCAAAGAATATGAGCAACTTTACCATTCAATTTATTATTTTCTTTAACCACACTTCTAAGACTTTCTAAATACAAGTATACTCTCAAATAACCATCTTGAAAAAAATTCAATGGTGATTTTCAAGTGACAACTTACTAAACCATAACCTCTAAAATGTATCACATGGATTTCTATTTTTTTCTTCCCCCAGCTATAATCCCTGTCTTTTCCAAAGTTCAAATTTAAGATGTCAAAATTTAGGCTTTGTTTTCCTCCCTTCGCAATTACCTTTGCTCTGTTTAGTCTCACTACACAGACTGGGGATTTAGTTTATTACTTAGAAGCGAGCTAAATGAGTCAAATAAAGGTAGGGATATTGTGTGAGGTAATTAAGTTAAATACTTGCTGACAAGTTACTACCATTGATCTGACCCTTTGTAATTGGCAAAAGGCATGGATTTTAGCATACACCTTAATTATGGAGTGAAATTAGTGTCCATACTTTGGCATTTTATTCTGCAAATAGAATAGGCCAGGAGAGTGCAGAGAAACAATTCCCACAATGCTGCTGGCAGCTGGTGGCTTATTCAAGCCACAGTCACCCAGGCATTTTCAGTTCTGTGACTACATGATTCAAGAATGTTTGCACTCCTACAGGAGCAAATTCGATAGAGAAATGAAAGTAAGGATCGGGAAAGATGTTTTTTAACTAATATTCTTCCTTTTTTAGGGTATTATATGAAAGCTGAGGGTGGCATGGGGGAAAGAGACTGTGTTCCTACTCCAACAGGTGACACACCAGCTACACAAGGGCCTCCTTTTCTGAGCAGAGCTGTACCTCTTTGAGCAGTGGTTCCGTATCTGGGTTTGAGGTTTCTGTTGTGGTTGAAGAACTGTCATCATCTGCCAAGGAATCCTTCAACTCATCCTCTTGTTGCTTTCCTTTCCCTCTTCTGTCCTTTTCTTCCCGCTTCTTCTGCGGCTTAGCCTTGCGCTGAATTGTTTTCCCTTTTCCTAGGAAGACAAGGATGCTTCAGATTCTCAACTGCAATACCCAGAGACAAGCTAGTTCCCTTTGTTTCAGAGGCTAGACCACGTGATTAAGTCTCTGAAATTTGTTGCCTGTTAGGACACACCAGCCACTTAACTGCCCCTTCACTGTGAGCAAAAGCATCAGACCTGAAGAACTCTGATCTCCACCATCTCATTTATACTCCTGAGCTGTACCCCCATTGCCCCTCACTGGATGTGGGCACCTGGCTCCCTATAATTCTTCTCTGCTCTGTTCCTGGCATTCCTTTTAAACACCACAGAATTCACTTTGACAGTTTAACCATATAAGATTATATTTAAACATGAACTTCAGAAGTTGACACAAGCTTTATCATCCAAACAAATGAAGAACAGAAATCATTAGCACGCTTATAATTTAGAAAAACCACAAAATAACTTAAGACTAGTGTGAATGAGAAAAATCACTAATAGTATTTGTCTAGCAAAAACCTAAAAAACCCAAACACCCCAAACCTGAAAATCTCACACCCAAGTATGCTTTCTCTTCTTGACATAGTTTATTCTTTCTGAGTGGACTATTCTAAGATGTGACTAAGTTGACTGTAAAAAAGCTTGCCTGGACACATTTAAATGTTACTATATCTCAAAGCAGGGAAAACAATGCATTCCAAGGCATCTTTGATCAATTTTCTTGAAGCAATACACATACAAATAATCAATGCTTACTTTTCCAGCAATTTCAGGTTAACTGAGGTGTACCACAGTAGAAGGTCAAAATGCAGAGGTTTAAGGGCCTTCAAAATCAAGCCAAAGGTCTTGCCTGGCTTGCAAGACAGGCAGGATGAAGCTCCCAAGGAATAAAGAGTCAGTAAAAAAAGCTCATCAATACAAATCAACTGTGCATGTGTGTGTGTGTGTGTGTGTGGAGTCTTCATCAGCTTATCATTACCTGTTGCTATTCTCTTACAGGATGTAAGCTTTCACAACATTCTTATGTCTTTTATTAGATGTAATATGCCTTTACTCATAGGATCTTTCTTAGATACTGCCCTTCAGAACAAGCATTCTCATTTAAAAGCCACACAGTGCCTGCATACAGCCTTCTGAATACACCTGAAAGTTCACTCAAGCCTCAATTAACCTGTGCTGAATAACTGGATTCAGCCTCTTGGTTTGTACCAGCACCAGTTGAAATTGAGACTGGAAGCACCATGACAACTGTTATATTTCATCTGGCAAAATAGTAAAGTTTGTACACAACCAGAAATTTGCCAGTATTTTGGCAAATACTCCAAACCAACTACATATCAAGAAGCAGTGACATTAAATTTTGGGTTTTTTAAGATATAAATACCAATAGTTGTATCAAGAACAACAAAAGTATTGGAGTTACAAATATTCTTTTTAGCACAAATGCAAACAAATGCATAAACACAAGCACATCTTTCTGTGAAATTTTCTAAAGGTCTGCTTCTGGTATATTGGGGGCATTCTGTGAGTGCCTCAGGCAGCCTTGCTCCAAGATCTGCTTCAAATGCAGCTAAAATTCAGGACTTGTTAACAGTTTAGCGTTCATCCTTAGAAAAATCTATGTAAAGTGTTATAATGACATTAAAATATAATGTAAAGCAGCTTTTTAACAAAAATCTAATGCAGCCTATGCAGCAGTCAGCAAAAACACAAGTATTAGGAAGCTGAAAAAGAAGACTATAAAACCAGGAATCCTGCACAGGATCTTGTGACAGTTTAGTCCAGAAGCTGTTGCTTCTGCAAATGTTTGTGACTAGTTCTAACAACTAGTGTGTGTATGTAGATCCAGATGGAACTTCCTCTATGATTTTACATTTTTAGAGAGGGCAAATGGAAACGGGTACACTACATTATCTGGATTGGGAATATGCTTTTGAAACTAAACTCAGTGGTCCCCACAAAGTGTGTGCAGCTGCATCACAAAATCACACTCGAGTGCAAGAGCTGGTTCCTTCTCAGGCTGAACTAGAAATAGAAAATGTGCTCCAGAAGCACTCCTAGCTCTTTAAGACATTCAGTATGCAGACTGGACCAGCCCACTGCACACCTGCTCAGACATGCCCCATGAGGACACTGCATCCTCACTGCCAGACACTTTACTTTCCAGAGCTCCTGCACTGTGCTGCTTGCCAGCATAGACACTGTCCATGAAAACTACCTACAGTCACATCACCTTCTGGAAATCCAGTTAGCCTTTATGGAGTACCTGACAAACTGGTTGCAATTCTCTTAACTCCCTCAACCACATCCCCTTGCCAAAACCAAAACAGCATAAGTAGTGTATTTCAGCAGGATCCCAAAGCCTCTCATCACTTCAGAGTCTCCAGTTTGGAAGTCCAAATGCATCATAACATCCCCTCTGAACTAATTAAGAACTTTATGCTCATTGCCACTTAACAGAGTGAAGCTTTCCTCTTTGGTGGTGCATGATCACACAGATGCTGAAGTGTTTATATGCCTTCCTATGACTCATTTTCTTAACTTTATCTCTAATAAGCAACACAGTATCAGTACCATTTCTGTGCAACAGTGTTGGTAGCAAAAGTGAAAAAATGTTTAGAAATAAACACATTAAGATTAAATAATCACATAACTCTGGGACACAACTGAAATTGCTCATACAAAAATCATGATTAGAAGTTTACTGCAATGAAGTGTTCATAAGAAGGAAATAACTGACATATTTCAGAAGTCTAAACATATCTAATGTACAAAATTGATTTTAAACACTAGGCAATTGAAAAGATGGATAAACAGCTCCAACTCAACTCTAACCTCATGCAAAAATGAATGTAATGTACAGATACAGTTGCCATGTGTTAATTTGCCGACCACCTGACATTAAGGGTTTTTTACAACTGCAAGTCTGGACATGAAGAATTCCATTCCCAAACAATACCACAGGGGCTTACCCATCTTTCTCTCTTCCCCTCCTCCCTGCCTTACTTTTCACAAAACACGAGGACAACTTCTTTTCCTTTCCTTAACCCTGAGCCTTAAGTACAAATCATGGAGATGGAAGGCACGGATCCTAACCCAAAGGCAAAGGAGTAGCAATCAAAAGCATCCTTCTTCTCCAAGGGATCAGATGTTTAGATATTCACACTTTGTTTCATCAAAACACTCCAGCCTTTTTGCAGGGAGAATGACAAGCTAGCACAGCACAAACTTCACTGCCATAAAGTAACAAGTGTTCAAGACACAGGCACACACTGGAGCACAGGGAAGCCCACAAGCTATCACTTTCCACACTATAAAAACGTGACCTTTACAGCTCATTAAATCTTGTCCTGTGCATTACACAATGAATCATCCCATTAAAGCACAACTGTATTATTACCTTTGTTTTTTGCTAGTGGAGATGGGGGCTGCTCTGTAAACACATCAGGGGAAGGGGATTCTGGGTGGTCAAAGTCTTTTTCCATAGTTTCTATGAGCCCAGTGAGATCTGAATCCTCCGAGCTGTGCCTTCTGCTGCTGGCACATTCGCCATGAGGTGGGCTGAGAAGCGGGAGCTGTGGCAAAGCACTTTCAGTCTGTTGCTCTTGCTGCTGGGGCCCAGATGCTGGGGACTGCTGGAGGGGCTGCTCTGCCAAAGCTGGTGCCTGCTGCTGCATTGGCTGCTGGTTCTGCCTCGTCCCCTTGGCTCTTTTGCCCGCGGCATGAGTCTGAGCTGTGGCACCCGAATCCAAGGTAAAGGGGCCCGTTCTGTTCACTGACTGCATGGAAGCTGCTTGTGTTGAAGTCCTGTTAGGTATGCTTGAACTGTTTTTGGATTTGATGTTTTCAACATCAGGTGCATTTCTATTGCTGTGAAGGTGTGCTGTTGCATTGCATTGTTTATGATTCCCTGCACCGGATCGTGAAGACGAACTGCCTGCTCCATAGATCCCTCTGGTTGAACTGTGATTAGAATCTGATCCAAGCATATTCAAGCTGTAAGAATAACAGGTATTTAAACACACTTACAACGTTTCCATTCTTCATCATGAAAAAAGAAGCACTACGTCCAAAAGAAGCCTTGAACTATACTGTTGTTGGCATATAACCAGCAAAAATGTCTACAACTTGTCTGACAAGTCAGTAGCCTTCCCCATTTCCTGTTCACTTGCTCGCTCCATAGGAACTGAACCACGTTAAAATGACAGTCAATATATATATGTCAGAGGGAACACTGAAAGGAGAAGTTCTTCAGTTCACTTAAGATAACAAAGGTAGGAACTTCTGGCCTGCAATTTTGATGCAGTCTATACCTTTCATTTTTGAGAGCATTAACAGGAATCTTGGCACAGTTTGGTTTTTGGAGGGATTTTTTCTTTCCCTTTTTTTTCAAAAGAAGGATATGCCTCACAATCACAAAATTCATCTTTTAATCTAAGTCATCTTTTTATAAGTAACTGAGAGGATCTTTATTCAATCACCTGTTCTATAGAGCAGTATTACTTTTTTACTGGCTTGATAATTAAAGAGGAAATAAATGGGAAAAATACCACAGGAACCCCAAACATTTACTTACTTTCCATCGGATGAAATTCCAACTATTCTCCTGAGATCAAGTGGCCTTCCCATATCAAAGGGAGGGTTTGAGGCCTCAAAGGACAAGCGTCTTCTAAATGGCTCCCAAATTCCTTGAGCTTCTAGATAGGCTGTTCCAATTACCAAGAGAAAGAGTACACTGCAGAGAAGAGAGGCAGTCATCTAAGGATTTATTTCTTGGTTTTGAGCATTTTAAGGCTAATGAATTTAATCACAAAGGACAAAAAGTTTGTACCTTGTACCGAAAACACTGAAAATTGCATCCAACCAAAATTTTGTCTGATAGAAATGTAACACACAATAGCACAGCGTGACATATGCACATCACCAGCATTGAGAATGGAAACTAGATGCAAGTCTGACATGCAGTTGCCAAGAATAATAATCCAAAGAAAAAAAGTTGGACTTCAAAACCTGGAGCCACAGGCATGGTAACAATCTGAACCAACAGTGATTTAGGGAAGGCTACAATAAACACCACCTTATCAAATTAAAAAACATGAATGATACAAACTCGTAGTGATCATTACTAGAAATTAAGGATAGTTTTGCAATGATATGGAAGATAGTGGCAACAAGCAAACTCATACATGATGGCATCCTAAATGTTAGTGGCTGCCTATGCACAGGAACCTTGGAATATTATGAAGTATGTTAGGACTCTTATCTAGTTTGCTGCTAAGAAGGATGTTTGTACTTAAAAGACACAGTAAAGGATTAGTATTCTCTATTCCTTTGTAAAGTCTAATTAACAAGTACAGCACATATAAAATTATCCATGGAAACTACACTTATATGAGCTGGTAAGCATTATTTGCTGTCAAAGAATGATAAAGAAACTCAGACTATACATTTCTAGCAAATATACAGAAGAAAACCACGTAAGTACTTACTCAGCACTTTAAGTAATGCAGTGTTAGTGACTGCATTACTTAGGAAAGTGCTGAAGAGTTAAAAAAGAAAATGAAGTGGGCTGTAACTTTATCTTCTCTATTTCTTTTGTCAATCCCTAGAAGGAAAGACACGCTAAGTGAACATTTGTGTAACACAGTACAGCAAAATGGAAAAGCCAGTAACTTACTCTGAAGAAAAAAAAAGCACAGGAATATTACGTGTGTGTGATAATGCTTTGGATTTGCAGCACACAGAAAGACCACATTTTCATAACAGGCACCAACTGCACCAACTCTTTCACACTAACGAACAGGAAAACAGCATTGTTGTTATTGGTAAGTCAGAACTCATACTGGTAAGTTTCCATGCTGGGGTTTGCTCTGGACAAAAGCAGTGGGGGAAAATGTCTCACATCCAAGAGGTGAGCAGGGACACAGGGTTTATAACTCAGATTTCAAATAAATAAAGGTACGTAGATGTTAGGCTATGGAAATGGTGCAATTTTCATCTCATAATTCAACCAGACATAACGAACATGTCTTTCTGCTGAGGAAAAAAGTGCTTTAATATGCTGCTCTGTAACCTGTGAGTCCTGCAGTGTTGCAAACAATGTCCTTCAGGTTCTGAGAAATCCCATTATTAGTATCACCAGTTGTCTGTCACATAGTAGTGGCAGCAAAGTTAAATTCATCCAAGGCATCTGCTAAGCTCATTACAGTCACTGCCTCATATCTCTCTGAAGCACAATACTCCAGAAGGATGCTTATATTTCTATAGGAATTCACAGCTAGCAGTGCTTTAATACCTAATCTGATTCAAGTTTGGCTTATTTATCAAAAACCCTTCACATTACCAGGGCTAACAGGAGTACGTATCTCATTTAAGAAAACAGGCTCAAGCAAGAAGTATATTTTTTTTGTCCTTGCTTTGAGCAGAAAGTCAGTACTCCTCAGCCTTAAAAACTACTCACACCCCATCTACACAAGTGTTTATTAATTTGTTCTCCTTTCTGACCTCACCCTATTTTACTGTACACCAATTACAGCATGTATGGAATACATATGTGCTTCTCTGTAACCTGTATTCAAGCACCAGTAGTTTGTGCCCGTAAGAACAAACATACACACACTACCTCATTATTCCTGAGATGATTATGTACAGTGCCAGTTCCCAGTTGGGCCTGGGGAGAGCCTCTGCACATGTTGCCAACATGTGATATGGAAGCGATGCATTCAAGACAAATACAAATTCAGAGCCTCCTGCAGTGATGAATTTTAATTCACGTATGACTCTGGAAGCAGTGAAATCTGGTGTAAACCTGAAAACAAATAAAGCATGTTAGAACTTTTCATGTGAATAGCACAAAAGTTTGAGGCAATCTTTATGACTCATAAACTACAAAAAAAACCCCAACAACAACAAAAACAAACAAACAAACAAACAAAAAACCAAACAAAACACAAAAAGTCAAACAGAAAAACCTCACAAAACCAAAAAAATTCAAACCTCACAACTCAACTCCATCAATTACCACAGTCTAAAAACACTTAAGAGTATCTTTCAAATACTTCAAGATGTGTTTGACTAAATTCATTAATACCTATGCTTAACACGTCTGATATTAGATTACTCCTGAGATACTGTATTAAGTTATAATAACCAAAAATAAATTTTGACCAAATCTGTTAAAGAAAGCTATGAATACAGTAAAAATTTAACAGCAGGTCTAAGCAAGCAACGCAACCAACTATTATGTGAGCTACAAAGTTTTTAAACACTTCACCTTAAAGTCACTAACGTGCCTTTTCAAAAGCATCTCCACTACATCATGATCTCATCATAAACTAAGATTGTGCAGAAATACTAGTGAAGTTTCACTGCCTGCAATATTTTGTACATCCACTTGCATCTTCTGAATTTGTTAGATACCACATTCTGAATAGTTAACTTTACATCAAAGCACTGTTAAATGATCCGTGTTTGGTGCAGAGATCTTTTACAATAAAAACTGACAGAATTACACAGTCACTGTCATTAAGGCAACAGGGAAAATATTCAAGACTAAAATACTGTGCATTACAATAACAGTCCTTAGACTAGGGCTCTTTTCTACACACTGCAATGCACCAAAACCATATGCAAATCTGGATCCCATGCACATTCACAACTAAAATGAAGGAAATGTATAAAATCCCATATAGTAACATTATTCTGACTCAGTAAGTAATACTTACTGAATAGTAAGGGAAGTAATACTATATCCAACCACGAAAACACAATATAATGAAAAATCAATTAGTGTTTCCAAGAAGAGGGAAAATTGTCATGGTTGCATAAAGTTATATAAAACCCCCAAACACTCAAAGCTTCAGTAAAAAGCCCTTAGAATTTAACCAAGAGAGTTTTCCTCTGAAACAAAATTAAAAATCCAAATGTAAGACTTCATTTAGATTTAAGAATAAATACTTACAATATGACAATGTCTTTAGAGGCATTGGCACTTAGTGTAAATTCCTGACAGTTAACTACTTTAAATCCGTATCCTTCACATGTATAGCCACTGATTTCCATTGTTTTCACATTAATCTGCAGCTGTCCTGTATTTTCCACTTTAAATGTTCTTCTCAGTGTGAAATTAGGTTCTTTGTATTTCATTTCTAGAAAAAAAAAGCACAAAAGTGGTTAGTGTTATGCTAAACAGACATCCTTCACTATATTCATATTGTACAGCAGAACAGAGTGCTGTCATTACTATAGCATAAGAGGGACTAGTGAGGCCCATGGAAATAAACTTTTAAGTAACCTGTAGGAACATGTCTCAGCAGCCAGATTCTCATCTGGTGAGGCATTTGTACAATTTCAGAGCCCTCTAACTCATCAGGGAAGAAATATCCTGAACCTCTGATAGCACTGCTGCCTCACAAAAAAATCATCTGTTGGGTTTTTTTCTTTTGGTGTCTGAAAAATAAAATCCATGGCTAGCTACACATATCTTATTAGCAAAAAAAAAAATACCTAAACCACAACATGTAAGAGGTAATGAGTAAACTTTACCTGAAGTTTTCTTATTCCTCCATCAAAAGAAGCAGAATAATCTCAGATAATAATTAACATGGCACCTTAGAAATACATCTGAAAAACTGCAAAGTAGCAGAGCAGATTTTAACACCAGATACAACTAAACCTCTTCTACCAGTTCCTTCCATTAATACAGGTACTCCTAGCTCTCCTCTCAGAAACAAGCCTGGGGCTACAGGGCAGAAAAACCTCTGATCCTACAGCAGAATCTGGCTGCAATTTAATTTTCATCAAGGAACATACCTGACTTTTTTCCCTGTTGGCTATGTGCTTAAAGATTCTGAAGGTGTGAGAAATAAAAAAATACACAGAAGTTGTGCCTGTGATCCAGTTTGTCTTAAATTTAAGAATTAGAGATTATACTAATAAATATATCAGGATCTTCATCTTCTCTGTCTTGCATTTTAACGGACAAAGGGCTTCTGTTTTATCTTTCCTAATTTTCATGTTAAAATGAAAGACATATTTAATATTCTGCCTAAATAAATTAGCAATTTTAACGTATTTAAAGGAAAGACATTTCTGGGGCACTACAACAGGGGGAAAATATTTCCACATATTTAAAGTTTTACATGTAAAGTATAATTTCTTTTCTGTTCTGCATAGTAGTTCAAGAAGCACTCACTTTCTGAACAGTCTTTTAATAATGCTTCTGTGATTTTAAAGCGTAAAGAACTTCCCGGACCAGGAGGTTTGCCTGCAATCTTCAAGCTCTCAGTTGTTCCTTGTCCTTGTACCATTATGGCATCTATTACAGTCAAATTATTTCTGTGAACAAAAAAAGAGGGAAACATTCATAAAGGCTTCTCTACAGACTATGAAGTTATATCCCAAATCTGGAGAACAAAAATAAAACCAGTTCCACAGATAATTCCCCACAACATGGAAGTAAATAGTGGGGGTCTCAACCATAGTGTTTGCACGACAAAAGGCCTAAGAAATCACAGCATATACAAATGAAATACTAGTTCAAAGTTGCATCTCTTATTAATGCATTGCACCTGATACGAAAGTGGAATAGTTATTCAGAGCTCGTTAGTAAAGACTGAACTTATATTGTAGCGTGATCTTGCAAATGGCACCAGTAACTGGTTTCTCTACTTTCAAGACAGTGTAGTATGTACTTAAGAAATCAAGTCTCCAGGTATTAGTGGACGAAAAGCTGGACATAAGCTGGCAATATGCGTTTGAAGCCCCCAGAGCCAACCATGTCCTGGGCTGCCTCAAAAGCACAATGGCCAGCAGGTCAAGGGAGGTGACTGTGCCCCTCTGCTCTTGTGAGATCCCAACCTGGAGTACTGCATCCAGCTCTGGGGTGCCAGGACAGGAAGGATATCAACCTTCTGGAGTGAGTCCAGGGGACTCAGGTCTGACATTGCTTTGAGCAAGCTGAAGATGTCCCTGCTCACTGCAGTGGTGTTGGACTAATGACCTTGAAAGGTCCCTTCCAGCCCAAACCCTTCTGCGATTCTCTGATAAGAGTGGATCATACGTTTGTATTACTGAATAAGTACTGAACACAGTTTAACAACTGTATGACGTCACAATTACATTTAAATTAAATCTTTCTGCAGACATATAGGATTCTACAATTTTTCTTGTAAAAGCAATAGTTTCTTGACAGTTGACCATAAGTATGATCTTACATATAAATAACAAACATCAGAAAAACTCATATTCATTTTGGAAATATCTGTCTTACCTGATAACAATCAATGATGAAACAGTTTTATTAAGAACTGGAGTGAACTTTACTTTGACAGACTTTCTCTCACCAGGTTTTAATATTAGGCTTAAAACAGAATGACGAGCCACTCCCTTTGTAAGTCCCAGGGTGGTCTGCAGTGGTTGGACCTTAAGAAAGTAGAGAAAACAAAGCAGCACTTTACATATATTTGCTAGGAATGGTATTATTTAAGCTAAAAAATTGGTCTTGCCATAAATAAATGTACTATCCAATGACATAGTGTTTTCTTAACCAGAAGCTCTGACAGCACATGAATTTGCCTACTAATTAGTAAACTGTTTCTGTTCATGGAGAAGTAGAACAACATGACAGAACAGAACTGACCTAAACTACATCCATGCAGATTCACAAAGTTCTAGTAGAAGAAAGCGTTCAAAAGTTCTTACATATATATTTTAAATACTAAATTAGCTTTAGGTCATTATGGAATATTTTCTCTCCTCAAAATTTTCCGTTGTTTATATATTCTAAAAATGTTTTAAGGGGAAAAAGCAAACAAAACAGAAATACCCAAAAAAGTGTATTTTGCTAAGTCTGACGTTTGACTTTAGACACTGAACAAACTGCAAATGCAGGGGAAAAGCCAGAGGACAAAAGAAGTGCTTGGGATTTGGCATGCTCTATATGAAAAGGCGTATGATGATCCACAAAACTTAAAACACTTAAAATAACCAACAAACCAATGGAAAACTCAATATTTTGCTAGTTTTAGTACTAGTAACCACTATCCTGAATAATCCTCTGTCAGTAAGAGAACAAGTAAAAGCAGTTTTCCTATAACTTCTGCAGTTGTATTATAAGCACATAGAAAAAGTGACACTTTATTTGTTACATTTGAAGAAATATTACTTTTCCCAATTTCCTGAAAATATCCAAGAGAGGCATCACATTTTACACAGTAATAATGAAACTTGAAGACATGTATGGCTTATGAACTCTTGTGAAAACATTGGAATAACTAAATTTAAAATTATAAAGAATGTATTGAAATACTTACACAATTTCTGAAGACCTGGAACTCTAGAGTCCTCTGATTGAAATTAGATGGTTTACTCAAATTAAACCTGAAAAAAAATTGTAATTTTTTTCTTTCTCCCAGATCAGGGAAGATGGTGACACACTTGCACTTAGAGATTTTAGCACAAATCAAGAATCTATGGTAAAATTCAATATGCAGCTGAAAGAATAATTAGGCTTTATTTTTCCGTTTCTCCCCTTGTACATCAAGTAAGGAAAGAAATGTAAACACAATTTAGCTCTACAAAAAATACAGATGTGTGGTCAATGGCAATAGATTCAGCTCTCAACTGGCCTCATGATTCAGTTTCTAGAAGTGGCCAACACTGTAACTACCAACAAAACTGCCAAATCATGCATGCATTTTTTGGTAAAAAGCATTTTGCTACAGAGTGAGAGCACCCCAAGGACTCCACAACAATACTTACCGTTCTAACAGCTTATCAACAAAACTGGATGGGTTGGAATACAGAGCTACAGGAAGAAACTGAACATACACAGGAACATCGGCTGGATTTTCTAGAAAAATTTCTTCTTCCTATTCAGAAACACCATTTTAAAAAAGATTATATTGGAATTAATGTGATCAGAAATACTTATTAAAATGATATTATCACCAAAATAACTTACTGATGAGTTGTTTGTGTTGGTGAGAGGGAAGTTTAGATAGCGTGGTGAAATAAGGATGGAAGGCCAGGCCATTTCTGCTGTGATTTTCAACCGGACATCCTTCTGAAGATCTGTGTCTACTTCAAATACAGCACTCAGTCTGAAGAAACAGTTGTAAAACTTACTTTAAAGGACTAAAACAGAAAAGCCTGGAAAAACCAGAGGGCTTAAAAGCACCCTGAAAACAATATTAGTTTAAGAATAGCAGGAAGAGCTACACCTACTGCAGAAACAGATTTTGAGAATATAACGGATTCAGATTAGTAGGAAAAATAACCCAAAACATATCTGATGATTTACGAAGGTATAAAGATAAAGAAAGGAAAAACTCCAATACAGCACCCAGACATCCACTGTCCAGAAAATGTATTCTTCCTTGCACGAGTGATGTACATTAAATCCGTATGTATACTCTAGATGCAATGGATACACAGTCTCTGTGCCTATATTCCTAATAAATCTAAAAGAAACCTGAACTAGTCACACTGTGAGAGCCACTATTTCTATTGCTGAAAGAAGTTCTTCGCTATTAAGATATATTAATGTATCTTAATATATGATTTGTTATAATGCTACTAACCACCTTCTACAACAGACTTGGGTCCCATTCTCCTACAAGCACTCCACATTATGTAACAAAGAAGTGATAAGAGAGGACATGCTTTTGTTGCTCTTTTTTGTTGCATACAGACACTTTGCTTCTTCACATACCTTTTCTGAAATGGCAGTCTGGATGCTGTCATCACAAAAGACACATGCACTTGCTGTTAAGATTAACTTGTGTTTCTTGGAGATTAAATCAACTTTATGTATGAGAAGGCATATGTTTAAAAGGTATGTAGCAGCCTATGGAGTTTAACTTTTTCTAACTATTAAGTAGCAACCACTTATCATCTTCCATTCAGCAAATCTCAAGATAAAGTACAAGACAATTTTCTATTTGACTGAATGCAATAACCTCAGTACAGACAGAGAAATTCTAAAAAAGTTTAAGCAGGGATACTGCACAAACAACAGAATCTGATTTTGGAAATTTTTGCAGAGTGAAGACCACTTTGCTCTTGCCATCTTTTCAAAAATTGCAGTAAACTCTTGTGAATAGTAACTTTCAGTCTTGTGTTTGATTTGAAGAAATTACTACTGCTTTTTTAATTTTAAAATGCTCTCTTTGGAAGTTCTGCAGAGAAGGCCAAGCAATTCCTTCCTTGGCTCCTTCTCAAAGAGCAGAAAGAAAAAGAAACCTTGTATTAAGGTATTTCAGAAATACAAGGTATTAAGAAACCTTGTATTTAGAAGAGTACACATAACAGAACTATCCAGAGAGAAAATAACAGGGATAAAATACTTACCTATGGCTTGAGTTCTCTTTTATTTCTGTCCATTCTTTGAATAAGTTCTCATGCAAATCCCAGTCGGAATCCCATGCATCTTCTTGCATTGCTATGCTGTGCTGAACTTTAGATTCCGCTGTAAGAAATAATGTGTTTTTTAAACTCCTCAAGTAACATCAATGCTTAAGGACAAAACTTATTTTAAATTATTTTAATTATGAAGTTGAACACTACTTACATTTAGTTAGAAAAGGCAATCCTACATAACAACGATCTCCACATTGTGCACCAGGATCAAAATAAATATTTGCAATCTGCAAAACAAGTAAGAGAAGATCAATAAACAGCACAGTAAATCAAATGACCAAAGAAAAAAAGAAAGAAGGTTTCTGATGATCACAAAAATTTTAAATGTGTTATATAGAAAAGAGATCTTATAAACATTTAGAAATGAGGCATATACAAACCTTTGATTTTTTCCCTGGTTCTAAATCTTCTTTATTACTTCTTAGCCTCTTATAAGAAAACCTTACGTCTTCCGACAGGGACCGTATGTGCTGTATTTTCACTTTCTGAGAAAAGGAGTTCATAACGTTCAGGCTCTGATGAACTACTTTCCCCTAAAGAAAACAAGAGAGGAAAGAAGTGTTCAGGATAAGCATTTTCCCTAGCATATGTATTTATTTATGCAGGCTGGCAAAGACCACAGCAGCGCTGAAATGTTAAATCGAGATTTTTAACTATGCTATCTTAAAAAATGCCACTTGCAACATTTCAAGGTAATAAATTTCTGTGAAATTATATTCTTTCCTCCATCTGCTTCCAAACACAGTTCATCCCTTCCTGAAAATTAAGAGTACCTTAAGAATCTTGAGGAGCTAGGAAAACAGTCCTCCTTAATCACATCATGTTAAAAAGAGTACCAGAAAAGGAAAGGCAAGAGAAAACTTGCTAATAATTAGAAATAATCTGAAAGGAATATTAAAGGGAAGCTGTGGATTACAAACACTACAGGTGACAGAGGGCATTTAAACACAGATACAACCCTTCTTCCTGCTCCCAATGTGATTAAGATACCAGACACCAAAATTACAACATTTAAGAAGAAAACAGTGCAAGTTTTTTTCTCCACACCTTTACACCTTGCCTCCTTTACTGAGCCAAACGTTATTTTACCTTTTAAGCACAGAACATGTAGTTCAGTCGTTTGTCATGATCAGAATCATCGCAGTGGTCAAGCTCTCCCCCTGCCCTCAATTATAAACCAATTGTTCCATGGTCACATTTTACACTTTACTTCAAACAACCCAATCTGACAAGTACAGACTAAACAACTAATAAATACCAAAACAAACAGAAGAAATGTGCAACTCAGGACTGGTGGTGAGACTTCAGATTTATATAAAATAATAATATGAGCAAATATAACTACCCAAGGCTATCTTCTAATGAACATGACTAAATGTTTTAATATTCCCCTTAAACCAACACTTTCAGCTTTTAAAAAGTTTCTCTGTAGTAAGGACTGAAATGGAGACATGAGAGAGATGGAACTTTTGCAGGCTCAACAGGAATAGGAAATAGTCACATACTGTAACACTTGCAATAGTAACAACTGCGGAGGGAAAGAAATTACAAATCCCTAAACAATACAGTCCTGTTAAACTGAATAGGAGGTACATCTTCATCTGTGGAATCCTATGAGTAACAAACTGCCATCAACTGGGCAAGATACAGGTTTGTTAAACTCTGTAGAACAAATAAACAACATTTTACTGAGACCCTTATGTAGCATTTACACACGAAACAACAGATAAGGAAAGACAGCTTTACCCATCAGCTGTAAGAAAAACAGAACAAGGTCTTTTAGCATACAGGCCCTCAAAGATGAGCTTTGATCAGGGAAGAGCTGAGAGGTAGCACTGTGAACTGAAGATGAGACTATGAAGCAGAAGTCAAGACAGGTAAGATTTGTTTAAATCAAAACCCACACCTTTACAAGGCCTGTATACACTGTCTGTGTATTGCTGACAAACTTCAACGGACCGCCAGAATCAGACTTAGGTGCAAATACAGTAAAATTATAAACAGAGACAGACATTACTGGCAACCAGACAGCTGCAAGAGAATTACATCCTAGGTATGAACTGAAAAGCAAGTGTTACTAAAATAGTAGCACCAAGTTATTCCTGGATGGTGTAGATGTCAAATTTCTCTACCAAACACTGAAAACAAGAAGAACTGATGCTATTTTAAGCTTATTTTCATAAGTAATGGAGGCATTACAGAATAACTAGATGCAAGAGTATCATGAATTCAGTGAGCACAAGTTTAGTTTGAAATCAATCCAAGAAAAAATACAAGTAAGCCTGGTGTCAATGTTGTCAAATATCAAAAGAGCTAAGTCATCAACTAATGGAAGCAGTAAGTGAAGCTGACTACTCTGAAAAGCTTGGGGCTTGAACACAGGAAACAGTCTAGAATCTTGTCAAAGGTTATTATGTCTGAATCTATACTTCCAAACAAAATGCAAGAGGCCAAATGTCACCTGAATGAATTATCATGTGAAAACATCACCAGAAAAAGCATGAAGACAATAAAAATCACAGCAATCTAGGGAAGAGAAAAAAATGATGACAGCAAGGAAGCTATGCCTTAGAGGCTGAGAAACACAGGTACTATAAGAAATAGCACCTGCCAAAACAAAACAAAGCAAAATTAACAAGGAAAAAAAAATCAAGCTGGCCAAGACCTCTCTATGGCCCAAAATGGGACAAAATACTTTAATGTGGCACTCAAGAGGGACAATGAACTTGACAGGAATACATCATTCTAATAATTCCTAACAATCCTAATAAATTAGGATACAGAATATAAAAATTGCCTTATCTGTGGTGAAGGGGAAATGGACCTTTAAGTTAATTCAGCTTATAAAAAGCTTTTGCGGCAGTTCATAGATGAAGTTAAAAATATGGCACTCAGAGTAAAAATACCCATATAATGGTGAGGCCATATAGTCAAATAGAAAATATGCATCCTAAAGATGAAAAATAACCAGTGATTTTTGCAACTGTAGGCATGAATGGTTCATCTCAAGACTTCAGAACAATTTGTGACATAGGAGATCAGAAGGGAAATGGAATGAATAATGACGCAAACGTAGCAAACATTCACTGAAGTCCTGCTGTCTGCCCTATCTTCCTCTGATGACACCTATTCCATTACTTTTCAAAAAAGTTATCATTTATTTGATAACTATTACTTTTCAAAAAAGTTATCATTTATTTGACATGCAGTAAAACATTTGATAAACTGCCAGTGAAAAATTACTATGTAAGAATATACAAATTGCAAGGTAAGCAGGAGATACTAAGGAGCAATCAGAAGAAGAGGTAAGAACACACATTGCTCTACAACAGATTGATTCTATGCAGGACACCCAAGGAAACAAATCCCACAAAAAACTTGAAACACAATATGCATGGAGTTAGTTTCATCCTTTCAGAAAATTGCCATCTCTATCTCCTTTTGCTCCTTCCCCCCCCAGTTTTAAAACTCTATCCTATGATTTCTCCATTATATTGCATTCTTTATCAGGAAGTCACATCAAGTTCAGACTTCAACAGAATACAAATTGCAAAGTCCATATGCCTTGACTGCCCATGCTTCTGTGGTTATTCTGAACGCCAAGTGAGGAGAAAGTATTACATGGCTAATATCTTGCTGCTTGGGTCTGCCCTGAGCAAAGGAACTGCTTTCAGCACTCACTGGATAAACACTACTGCAGGAGCAGGGATGAAAACAGCCATTACATATTTCCACAGAGAGCTGCAGACCCACACAGCTTTCTTGCTTTCCTGTTCATGTACTCGACCATGTACCCTTCAGAAGATCTACTTTCAGTGTGAAAAGAGCACAACAGCGCTCCCACAGAGATCAAGGACTCCTTATACTAAAGTATCTGTTCGTTATCTGACTTTGTTGCCTCTGTTGCCTTTGGTATAAAACTTTAGCAGTTTCGAGAAAGCATTTGCACGATTTCATCTCTCTTACTCTTAGTGCCAACAAATGTGAATTGGTAATAACTAAGTGACCACAGTTACAGTAGAATGAAGCTGCAAATAATCACGTTTGGGATCATATCAATATTCCAAGATCCCATTCAAGTGGGCTGTAAAGGAGATGCAGGGGTAACCTGTGCTTGAAACACGTGGGGGAAAATAAAAAAACAAAACCAATCCCCAAAATAATGACAAACTAAAACCTAACAGTTCAATAGCACAATCTCTCCAGCACTCTGACATACAACAACTCAGGACAATGGTCTCCCTTGAAAAGGACAGATGAATTAATAACACAGCAAGAAAACATTTAACGATATGACCCAGCTCTCTTACCGGAAAAGAAGGTGGAAGAAAAATATGTTTTGGGGAGCAGGTCAATGAGCCTACAGCAATCACTGCCTTCACTGGTATAGTTAAAATCTGGACAAAAAAAAAGGAACATGAAAAATTTAGAAATGAATACTTACATTCCAGACTTTGAACATCTTTTCCACTTCTAAACTGCATAGAAAAAAACCCCAAACCCTGAAATTCTGCAATTAATGTAGCCTAAGATTATATAAACATTTAAAACATGGAGATGTAAGTTAAGATTTCAACACATCATCACATTCCAGTCACTCCATACTGTCACCCATACATCCTTAGCACCATTCTACATGGAACACAAAGCATAGTTAAAATATAAACTCTCTAGTAGGGCATTATATAGGGTTCACTTTGTTGGAAAATAGGAGGGTAACCTCTTCAAAGTAAATGAGTAAGAGGGATGGAGATACACACACAAATTCTCAAAAAACATTAGGAAGTCATGGTAAGACCTTAACACACAGAGAAAAAGTACTGTGGAAGGAATGGCAATGAGATTCTTTCTTCTTATTATTTAAGTATCAATACAAGTAGAATAACTTTTAAGAACAAGCAAGAAAATTAAATGCTTCAGACTCTATAACTGAAGGGTCACATATATATTTACAGACACATTAAAAAAAGCTTAAAACCGCAGATAAGTAACTGATAATGTACCGAAAAGAACATTGTCAGAATGTGTTATGCCCAAAGATCCATGCATTGATGCTTTGAGGGTGTCATGTTATTGAAAAACCCAGACTGCAAAGCAGTAAGTCAGATTTCAATGGTTATTTCTGAAAGCCAGATGAAAATCATAATGAAAGCATACTGTTACATGATGCAGGGTTAACTTGCAAAGATAACCTGACCTCCAGAGTTCCCTTCCAACCTCAGCTTCTCCCAGACTGTATAACCTGTCCACTAATTCAACTACTAAAACTTCACACTTAAAGACTAAACATATTTTTGGGCAACACCCATGAATATACAGTAAATATACCTCGTAATCTGTTGTGATTTGCACAGCTCCATCATGAATTCCTTCAAGTTCTTTTGCTATTAGATTTACTCTGAACACTGCATAATAGCCCGATGCCAGGATCACCTGTAAATGGTAGGAAAAAGGGTCATCCATTGTATTCCTTCAAATGGAAAGAAATTTCACTAAAAAACATACCCAACATCCTCTGATTCCTTTAAACTGACTCAAAATCCATTTAAAAGCATTGTCACTGGCACTCAAAAAAATCACACACATAAGTGACTGACACAAAGATTATCACAACAAGGAACAGATAAGATTTCCACTCTGATGAATAATGAGCATTATCTGAGGGCATGAAGACTGCTGCTTCTGAAGTTTACCCCTTTCAAAATCTAGCCAGTTCGAATACACTATTGCTTCCTAAAATAAATTTAGAAAATCTACATGCTTTATCATATTTACATTCAGAAAAAAATTAAGAATTCTTACCTCTGCCCTGCCTAAAGTGAAACTGCAAGAAGTAGCAGAGGTTCTCTCTTTTTTCTCCCCACCTAAATCTAGCTGTGAGCAATGGATTCAAAGGATTACTTACTGAGGACTGATCAGATGCAGTAGCATTTTGTAGTTCATGGTGGTTTGCAATTATAGTTGTTCTGTTTCCCTTTTCGGTTGTTAGAAGTTCTACGGCCAAACCATCCCCTATAATATGCCAGCTTTTTATAGCCAGCTTAAAAAGAACAAAAGGTACTCTTTTCAGTAACAACACTGAGGTAAACTTTTTAAAAGATAAAATAAAAATAAATCCACCCTTACCTCTATTGGATTGCTGTTGATGACTGCAAATAAAATGCTGGTAGCTTCCGTTGCACTCAATATGCCAAAATCTATAAACCGGTCCTCAGTTTTTGGAGACAGTACAAAGTACTAGAAAGATTGATAAAAGTATTTTAGAATGAGTTAAACATAAAGTGTGATCCAACTCTAAGCTCATCAAACAATGCATTAAGTCTAATACAAGTGCATCGCGACAAGCTCAAAATTCTACACATTTTCTATGCAAAACTGAAGGGAACAAAAAAGAATTTTTCATCAGTAACTGAAACAGAAAAAAAAGAATCAAAGAGTCCTAGGAAGGCTGCCTCCAGTTAGACTGAAGTAGCTAGAAAAAAGCAAAATACTTACATCTAGAAATCCTGTGTATGCTCGGACAGGTAGGTGAAATTTAGAAGCATTGGTGATAAGTAGGATATTGTTATCTATGTGAACAGATGATGTGGAAGGCATAAAATGAAGTGTAAAAATATATCTGGATTCATTAGGTGGAATTAAGACTGGTTTACTGAAGTTCTGGACCTAGATCAATGAACAATGAAGATCAATGTTATAATTGAACTAAGTGCACCACATTTTAAGCATTTACTATTTCGTAAAAGTATTCACTGAAATGAGACTTACTTTAAACATTGGTTTTGCTTCTTCTGGTAAGACAACATCATGTATAAGGACTGCAAAACTGAATGTGTTTGTTAGATAGATCAGTCTTTCCACAGAATCAGCAGCACTGTCACGGATGTGAAAGAGTGTGGCAGCATGATCAAATCCTAAATATCTATTAGAAGAAAACAGTGTAAGGAAATAAAGATTTTCCTCCAATATAAAGTGTTTTCTTTACACAAAGACAAGAATTCATCAATTCAAACAGCAAAAAAGGTACACAGCTCAATGCATGTTGAAGCTATGTTATTAGCACTACAGGGACTTTGATAATTAAGTAATTCAAATGAGATAAGAAAACATGTAAATCAGTATAAAAGAAGTGCTGAAGTATTAAGATAGTTTGCAAGTCATGCATATTTCTTATTAACGAAATCAAGTATCTGTAGCACAAGAGTTCTGATAGGTAAGGTTTAGCTTGTTTGCCTTTAAAATACTCTCTCAGTTTTGTTGATAAAGTAGCACCCCATTTCAAAAATGTTTTTAAAGTCGACAAATAACAAAAACCAAAGAAACACTGACAGTTCTTTCAAAATTTTGCTTAAAATCAAAAATATTTTCTCTACCCTTACTCGTACAGCTAGAGAACAGCAAATGCAAAACCAGAAAAATTTCCAATACTGCATTTTTAAAATGTCTCATCTGCAGCCTTCAGCTGCTTTGAAAAACAACTCCCTTCGAACAATTTGAACTCAAGCTTTGAAAACAGTTGCTAAGACTACCTCATCTACTTATTTAAAAACAGAAAAATTCAGACAAGTAATTGTAGTTCTAAATGAGCTCCAGATTCGGAAAGTTTGGGTATCACCTCTTTATATCCCACTCCCCCTCAAAAAAGCCTAAATTCCCTGTTAATTTACAGCATTTAGGTTTTGAACTGTTTTATGTTCAGTTACTGTAAGCTTACCCATCCAACACTTCTGCTTGATACGGTATTTCAAGTTTGGAGTAGCTCTTCTCTTTCGCTTTAACAGTTATTTTCCCAGAAGACTGTGATGCTTTTTTTGCTTTTGATGCTGTACACACAAGAATGTAAGAAGTTTGATAAAGCAGACAAAAAAATGATCTAGTAGGTTAGACTAGAATGAGTGGAAGAATAAAAGCACAGGGCTAGCTCAGAAACGTAATATCATGGAAGGACAAAAACGGATCTTAAGAAAATATCAATAAGTAACTGGTATGGTGTAAAGCCTATGAAGCAAGGCATCTGATTCCTGTATTTTTCCCATTTAAGACTAGTTAGATTACCTCCCTGATTTAGTAAGCTTATCTGCGATAGGGAAGCCTAGTTGTTCCTGTCATATAGCTAACTTGAACATTTCCCGAGGATAATTTGGATCCCAGATGATCTGAACTCCCCACTAGGAGTATGGAATACATCTATCCCTCCACTAACAGAAGCTTCAGATTGTTGGGCTACCCATTTAGAGCTACACATCGAGAGGAGCTTTGGGCCAGAAACACAACAACATCTTAGTAACAAAGAAATAAAAGACAAGCTAAACTTTACAGAAATAGAAGCAGAATCATGTAAGAACCCAAATCACACAAGCACCAAGAATGATGCTCACAGGTCTGCTCTAAGATCACAGGTCAAGTAATGTCAGCCTGATAGCAACAGTGTCAGAAAAGTCAAAGGATTCAAATACTAGTTAAGAGAAACCACCAAGCCCCTGAAGCCCCTCTGCATGTATTTGGACAGCTGAAACTGCAAATATTTAGGGCTGGCTGCTTCACTGATAAGAATTCACCGAGTCAATTCCTTAAACACATTAAGCAGCTTGAGTAGGTATTTTTCCAAGAACTACAATTCCTTCCAAGACGCACCATATGTTAGGCAGGAGGTCCTCATATAAAAAACCCTACCAGTTTCAAAACCTGAACATATTATGACCTCAGGCTGACAGAGTTCAGCTATTTCTGGATTTATTTATAGGCTAAAACATACTTCACTCATCTTACAAAGTGTAAGCTATTAAATATCTAAAGTACTAATCACTAAATGATAATAAAAATCAATCCTCTCCTTTTTTTCCATACAACTTCTAAAATTATGTCTGTCACAAGTATTGCATCTGTAAGGTTCCATTTTTAAGCAATCCAGGAAGACAGACAGCATCAATTAGCGTTTTAAACCAGTAACATATGAGTAGTTACCACCATTCTGACAGTTGATTAAAATCTCTATAAAAATGGAGGTGCCTTTCTACAAAATGTCAGTACAGTATTTGCAGTCACACTATGGAATACCAGGTTGGAGGGGGCCCCATGGATCATCTGGTCCATCCTTTCCTGGCAGAAGCACAGTCTAAACAACATGGCTGAGCACTCTGACCAGATGTATTTTAAGTGTCCAATAGTGGGGAATCCACCCCTTGCTAGGGAGATTATTCCAATGGATGGTTATTGTGAAATTTTTTTCTCTTCTGCCTAATTGGAATCTTTCCAGGAGTAACTTGTACTCGTTACATGGTTTATTAGAATTTCTCAAAAACAAATGCCTTTTTAGACCACATATACATTTAAATAATCAGTGTCTTAACACAAGAATACTGTTATGTTTATTAGAAAAATTAAGAATACCTTCTTATCACTCTAAGTTACTTGCCAATCATGAACAGAGACAATACTTTTAGAAATAATTGAAGTTTAAAAGAACCATAAGCCTTTTCCAGATAGGAAAATTCCATTTCCTTCTCGAAATTACAAAGAGCATTTTGTTAAAAGAGTGAAAATAATTAATGAAGCTTCAGTACATTTTCAGAAGCACTTGAAAAGTTCTAAGAAGAGAGGAGTACTACTTACCATCAAAGCTAATACTTGCAACTTTGGTATATTTACTTTCAGAGGCTTTTAACGTTACTGGCTTGAAATGTACTGTTATAGCTTCATTCTGTGGTGTAGGTCTAACACTCTGCAAACAATCAAAATATGAAGCACCTGTAATTCATCATTGCTAACATGCAGTGCAGCTTTCACATACCTTTCACAATGACACAAGTGCAACTAGTTCTGTCCAAGTTTTTGCAGGTCTGTCTTCCTTATAACAAAAGCATCTTATGAAGCTGGTTTAGAATTTTTTTTCAGGTACTGCAAATTACTCGGTCAGTATTCAGGAAAGGGGGCAACAGAGAATGCTCCTTGGGGATGTTAAATTAAGTGACAGTATGGCCAGAAACATGTTAATAGAATAGAAAACAAGCTTTATTTAAATTAAGATTTATTTTTTACTCTTAATGCTGCAAGGTTACCATAGCTAGACTATTTGTTCCTGGGGCACTCACTAAGAAAGCTATCAACTGACTTGTGCAACTATCAGTGATGATACACACATCTACCTTGCCTCTGATCCCATCTAAGTCTGCAGAGCTGCTACAGAGAAGAAAGATTACTAACTAGAGAGAGAACAGTTTTGCAAATCTGAGATGACACTTGTTCTACACTAACATTTTACAAGGTTACCTTTTACATCTGAAGATTACTGGTTTAAACTAAACGGAAAAGGTAAATTGGGCATTACAGGGATAACTGTTGTGTCAATTATTAGTCAGAGCTGATTTGTAGAGGTAATCTTTGCTATGCAGCAGGATTAGGGATTCCACATCATCATCTAAGATTTTGTAAGGTTGCTAGCAAACTCTCTATTCTAAATTCCATAGAGAGAAACTGGGCATGGAGCATTTAAAGGCTCTTATTCTTGTTTTGCTTAAAATTAGGATGGCTGCCATGATTCTTCCTCCCCAGCTGTCTTCTGCTCTAAGAACAGCTCAGCTGCTCACATAGCAGCTGTTAAGCCACAGCAAATTACAGGATGCTGTATTAAGGAAACTGAAATGAGTGCTGGTTTACCTTATGCTGGGCTGCAGCGGTTTAGCACCTGCTTCACAAGCAGCTGAGCCTTTCTTGGCCAGAGAGGAGCAAGGCACACAGCTAGTGCTACAAACCAATTACGGTTCTTCCAAGCTAAGCTATTCTTGACTGTAAATTAAAGTCATAAAATTGTGCATACATAACTAAGTTCTGCAGACCACATGATCCTTAGAGGAAAAACGTAGCACTGGTCTAGCAGCTAATAAATAATCTCTGCTAATTCAACCAGAAGTTTTGTATTTTGGATTTATAGTACTGACCTTTGTCCACCACCTGAATACACATGGTGCAGATATTTGCTATTTGTCCTCATGAATCAATTATTAATTATCTCAATTTTCTTCTAAGGAAATCCTCACTACAAAACTGAAATCTTGATGTGTCTTTAAAAAAAAGAACCCCCTTAAAGCAGATGAAAGCAAAGAAGTGATGAAGTTCACAACTTCTGTATGACAGAAAGGTTAACCATTTCTAGAAGCTAGTTTCATGCAAAATGCTTTCTTTAATTACTGGTTTGAAATAATGTTGATTTCATTTAGTAAATCAAATTGGAAATATTCAACAGGACAGTCTGTTGCCAGAAAAACAGCATCTCTTAAACCATGACTGTAACAAATCTATATGTATTTACTCAGAATGTCTACAGCTAATTAATTTAGTAAAAGAAGTAATTTCCACTGTTCTGTTGAAAATTTCTGAACTACATAATGCATTTCTCATTTGTTGCTTGATTACAGGCTATAAAGGGAAATATAGAATTAAGACAACTAAAGAAAAAACAAACATCCTTAGGAATCCTTTCAACTCTACTTTCCTCAAATTTCAACCTATTTCAATTAAAGCTCAAGAAAACTTGTCCTGAATTAAAATTCATCAAACAGGGACATGAAAACACATGCAAACCAAGTTCCATCAACAATCTAATACCACCAATTTTCTCTGAAAATTTCCTAACAGCAACTTCCGTGGGAAAGAACAATTTTAAATAGATACGCTTCAGTAACACACGGCTCTTCCTCAGAATGCCCCATTCAAGATTCCTGACCCTGCTCTATGAAGACATATTCAAAATTTAGCATAAGAGCAGAAAATGAAGACCTTAAATTTCTAAAGGACACAGAGAGGAACAAAACCTTTGTGCTGTTGAGCAGTTCTTGAGAAAGACTTCTGAGGTACTCTCAGACTACATATATTCCAGTAAAGTGAAGAGTATAGATTTAAAGACTGGCACATGTTCTTCCATGCTGTTTACCTGTTAGAAGCTCTAGAACTCAGTTATATCTTGTCCACACATCTAGTATATTGATCTAAAGACTGAGCAGGCTGTAGACTTTTGCTTAACAGATAGTAAAGACACAGCTACCCTGCTCCAAGATGGAAAAGCTCTGTGGCTACAGGTAGCAGACGAAGGTTGGTTCCATTAATGCAGAAACACCTCTCTACTGTTTTATTCACTTTTACAGACACAGTTGTCAGTAATTACTCGGCCTTCTGTTAAAACAGGGAAACAGCTAACTAACTGAAGTTCACTATCTCCATAAGCACCATTCCGAACACTCACTGAATAAACAACTTGGAGATGTATGCACTCAAATGTGAAGACTGAAAACATAGTGCAGAAGCAAACTATTTCTTGCAGGTTGATAAGAGAAATTAACCCCTGAAATATATGAGTTGGGACAGAACTAAATACCTGCTGATACAAACACATTTGTTTTCAAACTGACAGAACTCAGCTTCACTGTGGCTATCCTGAAGTTCCTGGTTCTTTATGCATCAAACATGATGAGAAGCTCAAGTTCTAAAGTGTGTCTTTACTTTTAGTAATCAAATGGGTTTGAACTGCCTTAAGGAAACAAAATTTTCATTCTAGAGAAGGGATAAAAGGAAGGTTTCAATATACATTTACTAGGTTTTTGACAGCATGGTTTCATAATTGCAGCAATGCAATAGTTCATCCAGTCATGAAATAAACATTATACTCCCCATAATGGAGCAAATCCTACAACATGAGGAAGATTTTATAAGCAGTTTTAAAATTTAAAAAACAAAGTCAAGTGACTTGCTCTTATTTTCCTCAACCAATTTTCTGGACCACAGCATGACTAAATACTTGAAGGCAGAACAACTACAACTCTGGTAACAGTATTAGCAGTCTCTCACACACTGATGACCTGAAGATATTTAGTTCCTCCAACACCCAGCTTAAACATATGCTAAATATAGCCTTGGCCTTTTCTTTTGACATTAAGATGAAATTTGTCACACGGCTCTATCTCACCGCTTTTAAACTCTAGCTCTAAAGGGTCAGAAGTCCATTTCTCAAGCTTTCCTAGAAGTAACCTATTCTCCAGGTTACTTCCAAAGATTCTTTATGCTTGTTTACCAGTTTGAAAACCCTTAATTGGCACAGGAACAGAAAATCATACAGTCCTTAAGAAGGTAGAAAGGTTACAAATTCCCAACAAAGCTGTGCCTTAATGAGAAGAGCAATTGATTTGATGTGCCATATGTGACACAATGGCACACATCTGGCTGGACTGATGTGGTAACTTTTTCATTGCAAAATTGAGTCCCAAAGGCTTTAAGAATACCCAATTTACTACTCTGATACACTGTAAAAGAATAATTCATCTGAAAAGGTTTTGTCATGATATGTCTAGTGGTTATCAAATGATAACCTTCCATTAGACTGATATCTATGGTTTATAGCCCACAGTGTAAAGACCACAGATTCAAAAAAATTGGATAGGCTTGGGTTTTTTTAAAATAGTGGAATATGAATTAGGCACTATCCTATCAGATATTAGAATTGATACTGATGGTGTGAATACATGGTTACTTGCATTGTACTCTGGAAGTATATTACATACTTTAAAAAGCGCCTCCAACCACGAGAAACCGTCCCTATGCCAAAATCCTGTCAAATCTAAGAAAATGGGCATGCAGATCTAGCTGGAAAAATAATAAATTTACCAACCTTCTGATTTTAAAAATCATATAGGTTTTTTTTAAAAAAAACCCTCAACGGAAGCTAGGTCATAGCTTACAAAGCCAGGAGAGACTTTATAGGATCATCTGACCTCATAAATGCAATAAAGCATTAGGAAGTCAGTGAATTAAATTCTGTTTGCACTATACTGTAAGTTTCTGTTGACTTGAAATTATTAGTGAACAACAACTTAGCAAGCACTGCAATGGACTACTGTCACAGTGAAAAGTTACCTTCATTACTAAAAATATGTCCTGTTTCTACTTTAAATTCATTAAGCCTCAGTTTCCAGGTTTTGCTAGATCTGTACTATGAAAACACTGTTTCTTATAGTTACAACTATAAGCTTTAAAAACACGCAAATTGTCTCCAAGGGCTCAGTAAGAAACCTCTGCCAATCCTTCAGTCATTCTTCTGGCTTCTCTGGTTTCTTTTCAACACTTCAACACTTTCTGAAGTGCACTGGGACAAGGTATAGCTAAGCTAGCTACACAACTAAATCTGGAAAACAAGGAAGACAGGAAGGGGAGAAGGAAGAAGTGAGAAAATAGTGGGCAATGAGAAAAATCGCACAGGAAAAAGGTATGAATGAACAAAGGCGGACTACCAGACTAGAGCCAACATTCTGTAATAAAACCAGAAGACAGAAAATCCAAACTCTAGAATTCTGAAGCTGGCTGCAGTTCACATCCAGCTTCAGAGATCTTAGAATGGAGAAAGGAAAGGGCTCTAGAGTGTTTGGGTTTTTTTCTTATTTCAAGGTACAAAGCAGATAAGCTCAAGAAAACAAGGGTCATTTTACAGTCAGCTCCTGAAAGCTACTCTTTGCTTATCTTAGAAGATTATGTTGGGCAAACACTTCTTATACTGATGTGTAAATGTGATCTGTGTGTGATGAGGACAAAGAATCTCACAGACTCTGCATTAATCTCATTCAGTGAACATGAGTTACTGCTTTCAAGCATAAAAGCTTTCAAAAGTTCAGATATTGCCAGCACAGCCTATAAATGCCGTTCAAAGCATCGAAGCGTTCAAAGAAGGCTATGAAACAAATTAATTTTACCATGCACAAAAATTATTTGCCTTGCTCTTAAGTTACATTTTCAGTCACACATCACCTAGCTTCTAATTCTGAACACTGCGTAGCAAACCTGTGAATGATCAATTTTTATGAAACTAAATCCAAACAAAAAGTTTCAAATTGAAAGGAAATAAAGCTTACCGTAATTGGCACATCTTTTGTTCCTGAATTTAATAAATGCAGATTTAAAATTTTTGGCAGATCTGTTAAAGAACAAAAAACACATTTGGCTATTAGGCTATTTTAACATAAGAAACATATACAAAGTCATCTGCACTTGCTGGTTCCCCAAATAAATCCACTCCTCAATGTTAAAAAGTTAAGACTAACATGACAGAACAGCCAGTCTAAATAGCTAGTCCTAAGAAACTGACACATTTAAAAACTGCATTTTTGTGTATTAGTAGGTATTACATGCTTCAGCTAGCTACTCTCATTTGTAGCACACTAAGAAACAAACAGGCTAAAAATACTACAATGAATGATTTTGCAAGATGTACCAGCAGAAACTAATCTTACATGTAAAATCTTTGTACGTTTAAGAAGTTGCAAGGAAAAGTACTTCAAAAACTATCTTAGCTGAGAAAAGGTATAATCCTATTTTTCTTCAGTAAAAAACCCTTTTACAGTTCCAAAAGATACCTTCAGTTTTACAACTTTCCGATTTATTTTATTTCACCAAGCACTATTAATTTAATTAATGTTAAGCACAAATGTGTAAGTGAAAAAAATCTTCTCATAAATAACAGATTTGATTAAATTTGCAGACCTTCACTATTCCTTGTGTCTGGAAACATTAAAACTTATGCAGATGTAAGGCAGTATTTCAAAACAAGTTCACAAACTAAGTAAACTGAAATGGTTTTCAGACTAAGTCATGTACAACTGTGTGAGACTGATGTTATTACTAGACCTAGAACCAGGTGTGCAAACTACTGTTTGCTTGTACACGTTTGAAGTATACTTGCAGGTGAATATATCTGTACACTGTTGTAACACACTGTCATCAGTCCTTTAAAAAGTGAACAATACAAAGACAACTGGGCTTTCCCTTCCCCACCCTACTCCTTATAAATACTTTGAGACCTGAAGAATACTTTACCTTGTGTTCGTAGTGTACCAAAATCTAGCATTTCTGTTGATGAATAGATTCCTGGTGCTTCAAGGGGGAAAAAAAAAAAGTTACTATTTTTTATTATACTAAGGGTTAATTAATTTGAATAACTGAAAAAAAACCCCAACCAAAACCACAAAACAAAACAAAATCAGCAAAAACAACCACTCTTCTACAAACCTGTTGTAACTTCTACTTCAACAGGGAGAATGATAAATTCTGTGCTGTCTGAGGCATTTGTTTTTATTCTAATGAAGGCTGTATGATTATCTGCTTCTCTTGAAGAAAAGCTGGCTCTCATCACTCCTTTTGTTTCATAGGGAGGTATTTCCTGATAAATAATCAAAGCACACTTGTGAGAGTCCAGTAATTACAAAAAAAGCTGTCATACCAAATAATTACAATAGAAGCTTTGAGTATAATTGTATTAAGAGAAAAAACTTGCAAAAGCGGGAAGAGGTAGACTCCATATTATTAAAATTACCCTTCAATTTATAAATTAAATTAATATAGTTGTAAACATGTAATATGACACTGATTAAAAACAGGTATATGCAAGAGAACTTCCATGTCCCAATTCTAAGTTTTATGTATTAATTTGTGGTAAAAGACAGTAGACTAAATTAACACAATTCTACCAGTAAACAAAATTTGTTCATAAAAATGTTGTTGAGTACTATAATATCAAATATAGGGTTTGCATATCCTAATTGTTTTTTCTGCAAAGCAGACACAAGCCATACGGTTTCAGTCCTAAACACAAACTGAAATAGTGCAGAACTCCAAGTAGCCAGGAGCTTGTGGAGTCATCATGTAACTTACAGCAAGAAGTCAAAATGCATTTTAGTTCTTATACCATGCCTAGCCCATCAGTTCTAAACTGCAATTAGGATTTGAAAGACAAGCCTTTCTGTATTTGGTGGACACAGCTGCAGCAAAAGACTAACTTCAGTTCTGTAACTGAAATACCAACATCGGACAGCCTTCCCAATCACTTTACAGAAGATCTGAGGATTTTTTTTTTTTTTCTTTTTTAAATAGAAGATGAAAGCCTTGATTTGAAATTTGGAACTTCCTATACTTTAAGTGCAAACAGATAGAACAGAAAGTAGGAATTCTGAATGAGTAGTCCTTGCAATGATTGATATTGTTTCAGCTGGCTGCTTATTTTGTGTTTCTGATGTAGGAAACTGGACAGGAAGTAACCCACTGTTTTATACACCTCTGCTGTGCTCTCTGTAGTTGAAACTCACACCAATGCATTCTGGAGGTCAAGCCATATTTCCTACGGCACAATGTCTGCAGATGCATTCTTTGAAAACTCCTAAATATCAAACCAAGAAGCTTTCAAGTTCTGTTTTCACACTCATTCACAAATCCAACATAATGCAGCCATTCACTAATGTTTCAAAGGATATGATCTGACTCTTCCATATGTGTAACCACAGATACAAAGTAGGCTGGATCCCTGAAGAAACTTTGAAAAGTGATTACAAAAATACTCCTGCATATGCAGACTGCTTCATCCAATCATCCAAACATTTGGCATCAGAATAATTTTAGACAATTATGTCAATCCATATGTCAAAAGTACCGTCACCATATTTCAAATAATTTCTTCTACTTTGTAGCTTTTTCTAACTGCAGTGAAGCTAGACATAGCCAACACAATGATGTCTCTGGGTGTTTCCTCCTACTGGTTTGACTTCTATTTGCCTTATTGTTTTGAAATACCAATGGCTGATATGAGAAACAAGAGGATTAGTCTGTGCAAAACACTGAAAGCTTTCCCATGCAAGTCACCAGTGCTTTAACTGGCAACCTGGCCCAGAGAAGCTGAAAAGCTACATGCTCTGAAAAACATTCCTCTTGAGTTCTTTCGACAATAAGGAAGAGCCTATCTTTAGAAGCAATGCAATTTGACTAAAACAGTGCCAAAACATTAGGACCTTCATCTTTTAAAATCCATTTTCATGTTTACATCTAACCCTGAGCATCTCTTAAGTCTTTCCACTGCATTTTTTAAAATGCTTAAGACCTGTATTAATACTTACTTTCAATTTTTGTATCTAACACTAAAACACTGCCATTTCAATGGACTTTCTCCAGAGAAGACAAGAATTAAGTATTGTGTCTGTCCTTCATAGCTCACTTGGTAATATCCTGGCTTTAATCTTAAAACAAATTAACAACAGCGTGACATACAGCATAAAGCCAAAACTTTACTTTCAGGATGCTTCTACATTTTATTTCTTAAATATTTTATTTACTTAAAGATATCAGTAGGTGTTGCTATATTTACTATATATATGTTATTTAACTATATGTTACTATCAAAAGTATATTAAGTGAATAACACAACAAAACAGATTTAACAAGCCAGACCATGAGTCAATTCAACCCACTACCCTGCCTCTAGCACCAGAGAGTAAAGAGTAACTGCAGAGCATGCATGTAAGAATATTTTCCAGAACAGTTTCCAGCCACTCTCAAATCATGATCTAGGGATTTACTGCAGCTAGACAAACTGCTGTTTTATTTAGTAGTGCTAAATAGGACTTTCTTCCCCAATTTTGTTCAGCTGCATTTTCAACCTATCTGTGCATCAGCAGTAATTTGCAAGAAGGACTTTGAGTTAAAAAACACCACTAACAAAAAAAACCCCAACACAAAAACCCCCTAACCAACAAATCAAACAAAACACGTATTTTTTTTTCTGTGGGTTAGATCCAGCTCTCAGGCCTTCAGAACTACATTGTCCTGAAAGCTCAGGTAGGTGTACTTTATTCTACTGGGAATCATTTTGTTCTTTGCAGTTCAAAAAAGCACAGCTCAATACATATGGCTTACTTTAATTAAACCTTTCATTTGGTTCTTACTCCCATTACAGTAACAGACCCTGTTATTATTTCCATTTTTATGGGGTATTTAAATGATCACACAACAAGAAATGAAGTTAGTAAAAAACCCCCAAAACCTGAACTCATCAAAACACAATGAGTGCTGCAAGACATGACTACTCACCCATAGCTTCCTCGTACCTCCCTGCTGACCTGTTGGAAGCTCTAAATGGAGATCACCTCCACTGGAATACATTTCTACCACCTGAGGTGGATAACAGGAAATCATTAGCACTCAGCTTTAAAGGGATCCTATTCTAGTTATCAGGTATTATCACACGCAATAGCATAGCTTAGCGACTATTTGATTACTGGAGCATCTTATAAATTCACTCTAGTAACGATATAGCCATTTGCTAGTGCTACCCTTTATGTCCTCTTATAGCATTTCATAGTTTGTGGATCACTTACTTAACAGAGTCAGAATTTGATTAAGTAGACATCAATCCTGCCTTAACATAAGAATGCTTGCTAACATTACATACTAGGCTACACCTTGAAAACACCTCATGCTGTGCAAAACGGGCAGAAGGAAGCTAAGAGGCATCACTGGATCAAAAGCACAAGATCTATTCAACATTGTTTGCTTCAGTATTCTTCTTAATTACCAGTTTCAGTACTCTTCTTAATTACCAGTGAAGTTTAAATCTTTATTTTACAGTTACTATAACCATGTTAAAAACTGAAATTTTACTGTAAAACCTCAATTTAGCAAATTAGGAGATCTGTGATTATTATCTACAATTTCTAGAACTGACTTGCATTTGAACACAAAAAAATTTACACAATATGAAAGACTTGGCCTCAAACAGCTTTAAAATTCAAACAGAATTTTAAGAAGTATCAAAATAAAAATTTCAGTTTAATATCATAAATGAGCATTTAATGATTTTCCTCTTAGGCTCACCTGCAAAGGTTCACTGTGGGGGTTATGGATATTTATTATAGGAGAAAAACTGCTATTTACAGGAACTCGTGCCCCAATAAACGGGCGCAATCGATAGGGGTTCGGAACTCCAATGCCAAACACCTGGTTCAGAAAAAGAAACAGAAGAACAGAAGCTTAAGTAGCTGTAGGCAATTGCTGCAGAGCCTAAAATATGCTCATCAGTTTTAGTAATCCACCATGTACTCTTCTGATTAATTTATTGTATACTTCTGACCAAACATTTTAAACCAGTATCGCTTGCAGCAAAAGGCTGTTTCTTACAACTACTACTTACTTACACTGACACACTGAGAAAAAAGGAAGTAAAAAATACAACCTTTTTTCTGACATTCTTAAACACTAAATACCAGCTATAGGTTAAAGAGATGTGAAATGTTCCTTTAATCATACTGTTATGAAACTATCCATATGGGAAGCGTTTCTGTTGCTGTTTGCAAAACATTGTCATAGTAATAATCTTTCAACAAGAATATTTATCTTTTTTTTTTTTTTCACTTTTCATTCTCTCTCATCTGTCTGGTTTATCCTTCTGAATCTCAAGTGAGTAACACAAGTGACTTTTTGCCAGCCTAATGAATAGCAGTGTCTTGTCACAGGATCAGATGAATACAGAGCTACAGAATGAGCCAGATCACTACACTAAGGCACAAAAATAACACAGAAGATAGGTGTTGGGAAGGTTTTAAATCCTACATAATTTCATCAATAAGGCTTACAGTACTGCCCTACAGATATTTACAATGGTGTGTTTTTTGTGTTACAACAAGCAGCAGGGATGGAAATTTCTTCAACTGGGTTGATGGGAAAAATTCCCCAAACGAACAATTCAGGATTATTGTGCAAATATCCTTGGATGGTTAAGTGTCCCATAATAGATACTGCTTTGATTCACACAACTTTTTCTGAAACAGTGTAATTCTCTTACCTGATAAGTAAATACCCCATGATTAGAAGTGTTAATAAATAAAGTGTTCTCTACATTTCCCACTACTCTTGCGAGGAAAACTACATCGAAGGATGTATTCCCTCCTGGAAGAATTTTCTGAAAAAAATAAAGGAAGCAAGCAGAGTGATAAGCAAAACTGTTTACTGAAGCCATTACACTATGCAGATGAACAATGGGCTTTGTGCTACAGAAGATTTCTTATGTTCTTTATAGAAATACTGAAGTTAGAAAGTCTACTGCAGATTAGGAAAAAAAAGGAGTAGAAATTTCAGACAAATAAATGTGTAAATAATAATAAAAATACCGATATTTTACAACTATTATCTAGTGCAGGATCATATTTAATTGAATTTTTATGTTAAATTCTGAGTTCAGCTTATCACAGAAATATTTTGGTCTGACAGTTCACAGATCACTGGAGAAAAACAATTACTTCAAGACTTCCATAAATGAGAAAGGCTGTTTATAGACAGGTTTTCTGAAGTTTTTAATGTTTATATGGCCCCTGCTAAGCCACAGGCCCTGCAGACAAAACTGAAACTAGAGGACTGTACCTGAAAACAATGTGGTTAAGAGTTAACCCTGGTGACACCACGCTTTTGATCATGCAAGTTCCTGTAACGTGATTACTTACAGTTGTTGGTGCATTGGAGTGACTACTTTGCACTAGACTACTTCACCTGACTTAGAATTTTCAGAAAAATTATCGGAACAATTTGTTCCTGTAGGTGCTCTAAGGCAATGCAGTCACCCCAGGAGCAAAGAGATCTGCTGTTAAACCTTCAATTACAATATGCTTTTCCAACATAGTCAGAAGTCTTAGTGCTTCTGTGTTCAGTTCGAATTTACTCTGATATGAGATGAAGCACTGCAGTACCTTAATACTTTTAGGTATGTCATTATTGCAGCAAGTTGCTCTTTAAAGAAGCTCTCGTTCAGCCTGGAGAGGGGGAAGAAAAGTTCATTCTGAGAAAGCAAAATAACTTACCCTATTTTGGAAAAACGATGCATGAAAATGTGATGTTGTAGCAGATATTGATACTAATGTAATTGTTTCTTCTGAGCTAGGGTTATGCAGGTAAACTTTTTCCATTTTTGGCATTCCAACTGGCCTGTCAAAACACAGAAAATATTTTCAAAGCGTCAGAAATACAGAAAATAGAGCATTGGGCTTTTTCCTATTAAACCAGACAGGAGCATAGAAGTGATGCATACAGACAATAGAACTTTGCAGTTAATGCCTTTTTTCAAGTAATGCGTACATTGTACTTAGATGAATTACTTAGTTAACATCTTTTCTATTATTTTATTGCTTACTTTTCCTGAAGGCTTGCCTAATGTTGAATCATTCTTATGGAATCCTTTTGTCACGTTTTTACTTCAGAATCACAACAGGCCAAGTTTTCTATTCCTATGCTGGAACCTCTAAATAATTATCTTAAGACAGGGTGTACACAGCAACTTTAAATAAACAGAACACACCCCAGAAAAAAATTGAAACACCATTTTTTTTCCATGATAGATTTTAAGCAGTTTTACTCAGAATCCAGAATTTCTCTGGCATCATATTTTATAACATGCTCTACAGAATTAAGTAGGCAGACGTGTAGCAACAACTTTTTTATATGTATATTGTTGAACTCATACCTTAAGGAAGAAAATAAATGCTTGAAATAAATTCTGGAATTTAAGAACCCTAAAACATGGTAGTCACACAGTTAAACAACAGCACAATTTCACTAACAAAACATGCTAGCAATTTATTCGACACAAGATTTAGGCTTGTTTTTGCCTACAAGAGCTGAGGTGACAATAGATGCTCCAGTTTCACGGACTATTTTTCAGACTTTACTGTCTTTTCAGAATTTTTTTTCATGCCTTTTAACACATACATGTTAAGCACTAGCACAAAGCACTAATAAAGCATGTAGATTATAAATTGCTCAATTTTGAATTCTGGAATTAAAAATAGTTAACTCAACTCTCTCCCATGTCACTTGCTCTAAACATTGCAAAGACAGCAAAACTATCGGTAAGAATTACTACCTATAATACCTGAAGTGATGATGGCCAGCAACAGGCAGCTGTTCTACCCTCCTCAATTAACTCTAACAGGCCAAATCAATAAGTGCTATTGCATTCACAGTTTTTCAACTTGGAGGGGGGTGTTCCCAATACATGAAGGAACGTAAGTTTGCTGTAAATTAAAGGCTCCACTGAATGGAGAATTAAGTAACAATAATCAAACTACATTACAATTTACAAAGTGATTGCGATGACAGAACCTCCTACTTATGAAACATGGGCTAAAGAGGCAGATGCTGAAGACCATGCCATTAATTCAAAGACACAATTACTAACCATCAATAAACAGCATCCTCACTAACAGAAAAATATATCTGCACTCTACTACTGTAAATCTCTTTGCTACTCACCACTACAACACCAAATACAAGCAAAACCACACCAGAAAAAAAGTGTCCGCTGATAGGGAGTTACCCAGCACCCCCAGAAATCTGAACCCACTGCTTCAAACACTCCTTCACTGACATCAGTACTGATGGCCTTGAGGATTTTATCTGCACGGTAACTATGAAAGGCATAAGCAAGCTTGTATAACAGTCAGCACATTTGCAGCAAATTCCTTGTTTAAACAAAGTGGTCAAGCTTTAAAGTACTCTCTGATTTTAACAACATCAAAATAAAAAAAAAAAAGGAGAAGAAATAAAACCGTCAACCTCTCCTAACACTGAAGAAAGCTCTTTGAGTCTCTCCTGAGGATCAACTGTCCATTCCCTAGCTCTCATTGCAATTTCTCATTCTCCTTAGTGGAAGATGTGCTCCCAACATCTTGGTGCAAACTCTTCTGCTTGCCACAGTGCAGCTTCTGGATACTTCTCTTTCTCACAGCATGTTCAGCAGCTCCCCAAGAAGGGGAAATCATCCTTCTCCTCTATTACAAAACACTCCAAGCTTCATAAGAGGAGCTAAGAGCTGAAAACAAGAATCAAGTAGAACAGTTCCTTACAGCCATAACAGCAGTAAGTGAGAGATGAGGTAGATTTTAAGCACTGTGAGCAAATGACACTATATCACCTGTGGTCTCTACAGAAAACCAGCTATGTACTGAAAACTTAAAACCAGGGTTGACTTTAGTGACACTTTTTATGATGCATCATGTGTGAAACACCACAAAGCCAAGAAAACTATGCTGAATGAACTGGCAATACTGGAACACCAGTCTGTTCCTGTCAGAAAGGAAGTAAAACTCATTATCTAGGAAATATTCCAAATATTAACAATCTTTTAAGGCCTTCATGCTTTTCTAGTTCTGAAAAGAAGGGACTATTAGATAGTCTATTTGAGAGGATAAATTTATGAAAACAGACAGCCATGACTGACACCACAGCTCACTAACTTCACATTCTAGACTAAAGTACCATGGCATTATTATAAGTGATAAAGGCAGAAGGCACTTAAAAGCAATTCTGTTGTTAGGACTGTGTTTTATTTTACTATTGTGCTGATCATTTTGCTTATTTTGAAACAATGAGTCTAGTACTACGTTTGGCTGAGATACAGCTTCCCTTATATTCTTTAAGTTTGAAGTCAGCCAAATCTACAGAAGTAGGACTTCATAAACCTCACCTGTTTTTCTGCTAGCAGACATGGTAAAATCCAGATAGAGCAGCAGGCACCAGACACCCTTAATTAACATGCATTCAAAGCAGTAGTCTCATAAGGGAAGCTCTCCAAGCTGTAGATTATCAGACCACAATGATCTGCACAAGTACAGCGTTACCTGATGCCAAATCTTTCAGCAGAATTTCCTGGAGCGGTCACAGCTAGTACTTTTCACTATGAGAAGATGGTACAGACACACACCTTCAGGCAAATATGAACTGTCAAAGCATGTAAGATTTTGCTCCTGATCCTTTGTCCCTGCATAATGCTAGGTCCACCTACACTGATAAAAAACCTGATACCACAACCAAGATGAGATGATGGTAATTAAAAAGGGGGAGGTGCCTGTTCAAGTGGGTAGATGCCTGTGTTCTGGTTCTTTACTTCTGCAACGCAACTCCTTCCAAAGTCTGAGCTGGAATTTGCAGTTATAGTAAGCGTGTCCTTGTAATGGAATTAACTGCTACTCCAGGGATCAAGAGGTAGATTGTTTTAACAATGGAAATCAGCTGTTGCAAATTTTGGGGAGATGAATCCTTGAGTTATTGGCTCAAACCTGACTTGCAAAAATTTCTAGCTACTCACTGTGAAGCAAATATGGATTGAGAAAATGCCCTTTTAAAAGAGCAATTAATTTTTCCTTACTGTACATGGTTTAAATACCTCTGTAAAATGCTCATTTGATTTATGATACAAATCTATTACTGAAGAGCAAAAGGATATAAATTCAGCAGATGCATTCCTCCTGTTTCATCTCCTATTCTTTGTAATGAGACTGGAGAGAGAACTGAGGTCAATCAAAAGCTTCACAGTTATATTTTGAAATGCTGGGAATATACATAAATATACTCAAGATTCAATCCTGGTAAAGTCCTAATGAATTTGAGAGTTTTTCTTTTTTTTTTTTCCCCAAGAATTTTTTTCATTTAGCATCTCTGGCCATTGTGGAAACATATGTAAGACTAGTCGTCGCCCAACATTTCAGAAGTGGGTTAAATTATGGGTTAAATCAGTATCCTGTCATACAGTGTCCTATCAGACAGGGGTGAATAGCACAGATGCCTAGAAGGTAAAAGTGTAATGTGAAAATCTTACAAAGTCAGGTGCCCAGAACACTCTCCTAGCCTCTAAATACGCAGCTTGGGAACTCCCTGATCCACTGAAGATGGTTCTCCAGTTAGAAGATCAGAGCGAGCAAGCTGCAACAGTAAGAACTTGGGTGTTGACTTGTATCCACCTACTTTTAATTAAAAGAAACAAAATGAACTGGTTATACAAGGTTACATGTAGAGACTGAAAGGGAATGCCTTTTGTGCTCATTTTGAAGAAAATGGTGGTTCCTTAGAGAAAGGAAGCCTGCATGATGTACAAAACCAGAGAATTCGTGACTAGAGCATTCTTCCTATTTCATCTCTGGTTGAGTGACACAGGCAAGTGGCTTCTTTAACTGAAGTCAGAGTAATTGGACACATATGCTGGAGTATGCAAATGCATCTCCAACTCAGAAAAGCAAAGAAAACAGAAGGGGTTTGGGTTTACATATGCCCTAGCCTACTTGTTTCTTAGCTCCCCAGCTTTACTGCCTTTTAACAAGGAGAGAAAGCTCTTTTGTATTATACTTGACAAAAAGTTTGTGTTCATATAACATACCAAGTGGAGCAAATGCTCTATTTTATGATAGCAATCTTAGATTCCATACAACTAAATCATACTTTTTTTAAAACAGTTAGCAAATCCTCATACATAAAATGCCAGTAAGTAGATTTTATGCAACCATGTCACCAAGTGTGGTCAGAATTAACCTAAAGGTGTAATTTAAGTGTAATCTCTTACTCGCTTTGGCAGCATTTTGCACTCTAGCATGATATGTAACCAAAACCTGCAGTAGATCTGGACAAAATATCAGTACACTGTCAACACTTTCTCACATTTAAAAAAATTCAAGGGAAATGAAAGTTTCATTTTGCAACATTTCTTTAAAATTCCAACAATCTCAAACTCTCACACATTACATGCATATCAAATGTACTGGGTAAACATTTGGCTCTACATTATACACAACTTATAGGTCCTTTCATCAGTTGTAAATATACTTGCTTAAACTGTAAGAAAACCACTGATTTGAATAAACTCTCTAGGTGCTAAAAGTATCCACTATTTACTGCTAAGAGATTAGAGTTCTTGAAGAAAACAGACCAATTTGCTAAACTTGTACTAACCTTATGTTACTTAAAGTAACTCCCATGGTTTTAAGGACATTTATATCTACCATATCTAGAATATACAAACATTTCTTCTATAGTTCAGGAAAATTTCAAATAGTTAAACTGTTAACAATATCATTCTCTTCCCATGCTACTCCTCCCATACATTTTTACAGCAGGAAAGCCTTACAAGGGTGGAATCTAGTTTTCACTGCAATATATTCATTATATGCCTTTACTTTTTAAATGCCTCTTTGCCTTGGTTTTCTTTTTCTTGGTTGATGCAGTTAGAAGTATAACTGAAAGCAGTGCAGTCTAGATTCAAAGGGAGGCATTTTAAGACAGATTCAGCACAGCTGTATTCTCCAGATCTTTACCCATTCTGACACTATCCTGTCCTTAAAGCTGCAAGAATAAAAGATGGTCTCCAGACCTGCAAGAAGCTCTCAGATATCTGAATATTGCCAAGCAATTGCTTTCAAGGCCATCAAAATCTTTCATAGAATATCCTGCTAAATACTACAGCTCACAAACAAGAAACACAAAACCATTACAAAAATCCCCTAACAAAAACACTTCAAAGGAAATGCAATGAGATTGTTAATCAACAGAACTTCAGAATACTGTCCTACCAATGAGAAAATTCTGAGAATGTGACCTTGCTCAAATTGAGTGAATCAAGAACGTCCATTCACCACAGAAGCATGCGCTGATCAACTATTAAAATATTACTGTTGCCAAAAGTATCGTTTCATACATTAGCAATATTTCTATGAAATAGGGGTAAGATGTCAACTTCATCTTTAAAATAATTCCACATTTTAGAATTCTGATGGTAAGCAATTCCTGCTTATATTGTGCCAGTGTTCTAAAAGTACCTAAAGTACCTAACTGCTTCATTATCAAAAGCTACTTCTACCAAAAAACTTAGTTGTGAAGAACTTAAACTTTCCTTTTGATACAGTCAGAGTTGAATTAATAAAGATGAAGGCAATGTACCAAGATCTGTGAAGATCCCCATTCACTTACAAAGTAGGTGCAAGAATTGAACACAAACTGCTCTGCAACAGCCTTCATTCACATGGGCCACCTGCAGGACCTCTAATATGAAGACCTATCTTAACCATAGAAAGCCATATAGGTAATGACTGTTCTTCCAAAATAGCCTCTGAGCAACCAAGTCCCAAAGCTATGGGAGATGAACTTGGGGTTACTGTTTGTAACAGTAACCATGGAACACCTTGGTTATTCCATTTCCATTTAAAAATAGAGGAGAGTAACATTTTAAAAGGGAGAATACAAGAACCAAGAATGAAGTCAACTAGTTGAGGAGCTGGTTTTAGGTGGAAGGTTTTTTGCTTGTTTTCTTTAAAGCACTGAATCTCCAATATCCAAGATGTTGCAGAATTTGTTCCAGAAAAAGACTGGTCTTGCTTCAGAAACACAAGCAAGAGGTTTACACATTAAATAACCAAATCAGTATTCCACACTCAGTCTAAGCAGTCCCCAGCACAGTAACACGGGATAACCTGCCACAGTTCTATCCCATTCCCAGAGGCTTAATATATACAGAGAACATTTGGGATTTCTTCAAGTGAGCTAAAGATTTGCATATCCTAACCTACAGCATACATTTCCCTTGATAAATGTGAGATTACCTGGACTGCCTTCAAAGTAGCAGAATATGGCAGTGTTTGTTTCATATTAAAACAGCATTAAAAAACCCCAACTATTATAAACCAGAAGTATAAGGCCATTGTAATTTTATCTCCAGGTGGAACACAAAGTGTGTCTACAACACCTATTTATCAACTTAATACAGATTTTGATTTTCTGAGATCTCTAGGCAGTGTAACTTTTATTAAATATTATTTCTGCTCAAATCAGTATGTTTTTGAAACATCTGATTAAACCCACACACTCTTAGCAGACCAAAAGTGTCACAGGAAGAATGACTTAGCTTCCAACTGAAATTAAATATTAAAACTTTCTTTAGCTTAGGCATGATACGTGTTGATAGCTCAACACAAACACAAACTTTTGAACAAGTTTGCTCCATTAAGTGCTACATGCTACCTATTAACAAAACACTTCCTAGGTATAGTACTCATTCAAAAACTAAATATGCATTTTATGCCTTTCCTAAAACCCATGAATAACAAAGGCGGAAAAGCCAGAATTTGAATGTGAAAACCCTGTCTGTTTTAAAAGGCAAAAAACCTCAGAAGTTTAAATATGCATTAGTTGATTTCCAAGGTGTTTGGCACCTGCAGCTTGTTCTCACCATAAGGCTGAGTTACTCAGGATTTCTTTGAGCTGGCTCACAGATTTTAAACTGAACTTCGGGGCTCCATATCTAAACCTTTTCTAAAACTGCTTTTGACATCTTAGTGAAGCTTTAAATAATCAGAAGAGGATTTCTGCCTGAGACTGTGACCTAAATGACAACAGATACATTAATTATCATATACCATTAAAAAAATTGAATACATAATGAATCAAGATCTAACATAGAGGTTTCCTATTTTAATTGACACAAGCCAGCAATCCCCCAGTGCAGTTCTGCATTTATTTTACAGAGCCAATCCCAAGTAAGAGATTTGTTGCTACTTTAACACTGTACTAGATCGACACTATTTGTTTAGTGCTTTTAGCTCTGACACAAACAGCCTACATAAAAAGCCAAAATACAATGAAGAACAAATTATTTATGATACTGTCTTGGATCTACTTTTAGCAAGGGGGGGAAAAACGGTCTTTGGAAATCCACAAAAGCAAAGAAGCACACGTAGCTTTCTTCAGATAAGCGGGCAAACTCTAGATAACCTTTAAAAGCAAAATATTTCAGAGCACATCACACTTTATTCATAGTAGAAAAATGTGCATAAAATAGATTTCAAATGTCAAATTCTGGATTTACTATGAAATACGAAGTTCTAACATTTTGAAGAGAAAATAATTTAAAACCAAATCAATAGGTAAGTTTACAGTAACAAAAAGCACACTGCTCTACAAGTTTCCATTTGTACTGTAGTCACCAACCAGTATGATTTGTTAACTACAACCTCATTTTGTTATAGCAGAAATGCAGTAGAGCAGGGCTTATCACAAGGCAATTTGCTATTCAGTTTAGAAAATCAGTATGCTCTTACCTAGGACCAGTTACTGGCATTAGAAAAAAAACAACAAAAATACATAACATCAAAAGCTAGAAGAAATTCTGAAGGAAAGAGGATGAGGGCACAGAGTGACTTATTCTGTCTTTAATCTGAAGTAAGGTTACAATTTTGTTAGACTGAGCACAGATAAATTCTGCAAAATGAGGCATTTTCATATAGCTTTGTTATTTAGTGACATTATATTGGATTGGGGTTTTTTTTTTATAGAGGTTCTTTCTGAAAAACTACTCTGTGCAAACAAAGTTACAGCTTCTTTTCTTTCAGAAAGACAGGACTATACACCACATCAATACACAGGAGCTTCCCTGCACATCTCTGTAGTCACATGGTACAACAGTTTTTCTAACAGAAAAGGGGTACCGTATTTTTATCAATAATCTGTGGCTTATCTGTAATTAAAGCAGCCTTTCATCCAGCAGCTGGCTGAGGATGGGGGAAGCAATGCATACCTGGGCTGTTTTCATTCTTCCAGGTTGAACTGTTAACAAAATACTTGAAATGCTCTCACTGCAGTTTACATTGATCAAAGTATCAATCAGGCACAGAGGCTGAATTCATGAACACCAACTTAAGAACCAATTCTGACTGCTAAGAAGAGGGACTGTAGCTACCTATACACAGTAACTAATTATTGGTAGGAAAAGTTAAGACTGAAATACTTCCCAGATGAACTGATTACAAACAGGTACATCGATGAAACTGTCAAATTTTCTTCCTCCTCCCTTTCATTTATGTTTTAGAGAAGTCAGAACAAAAACAGCAACAAGCTGCAAGGTAGAGAGCATGGAGCTAGGTTCCTGGAGGCTGTTTGTTCTCCTTGAGGCTGTATTTTCACAACTTGACATTACTGTTCTAATAAGTGCAGATCCACTGCCAGGCTTTTTGCCACCAAAGCAATAGTGAAATGGATGTGCTAGAGTAGATAGTCCCTGATGTGAGTTATGTACAAACAGAAAGGTAATCTCACCTCAGTATGATAAGTTCTAGACTTAAAACTGTCTGCTCCGCAGCGCAGCTGTAAAAGTACCTAAAAAGTAAGTACAAGTACCTACACCACCAAAACCATGGCAGCTGACAAATCACTATATAATGTTTAAAACTGAGTACACCAGC
>NW_020955838.1:69857-70986 GCF_003031625.1 Empidonax traillii
GTTGGTTTTTTTTAAATTTTTTATTGTCTAACTAAACAGATCAGAAGACCTTTTCAACTTACTGTTCATGGAAATCCAGCATTGGTGGCTCAAACCGGAGGGGTCGGCAATTTCCCCGATACAGGGATACACTGCAAGAAAAATTGAAATGCTGTAAAAGATACTACTGACACATTTTTACTCCCTTTACACTTCAACCAGCCATTCCTTAGCAAAACATTCATTAATACTAATAGGGCAACTAACTGAAAAGAAGAAACAAACAAACCAAACCCATCCAGTCAGAATACCATAATTTTACCAGGCACTTACATGATTATGTGGTGTCTCCAAAGATTATGTAAGAGTACATATCTTTAAAATGGGCCTAATTGAAGTGTAAACTTTTCCTCTATAAAAGGATGGCTAAGTGAAACAGTATGCTAAATAGGTTTACATCACCTTTCACAGAAATGTTCAAACATTGCTGTGAAAGATGTTTTGGATATTGTCCAATGTCTAACAGTAATTTATGTACACATAATGAGTTTCTCTAGCTACATCTATATTAGTATGTAAACAATCTCAGGCCCATTTGATGGTACTGAGGCCATACAGGAGAAAACAGCCCATATATATATATATATATATATACACACACATATATATACTGTTCAAAATTCGCAATATCTGGAAACATTCTTTAGCTTTACCTATACTACCCTCCCACTGGGAACTCTTCAGGAGACTTCTAGCAGATGAAGACTAAAACTTAAGTAGCACTCAAATAATCCAGCAGGGAAGAAAACAAAGTACCTGGAAGCAACTCCTACCATTTTTTTTACCAGTACAGTTATACAAAGCACAATCAATCAATAACTCACAACAGAAATTGTAAGAAAAAAAATACAAAGCAGTTTCATTGACTGAAACATTTTTTTTTTATTCAAAATGATGTGACTGTGACCACACTCAAGTATCTCTGTAATTCTGTAACACTTTATTTTGGGCTGAGTAAAAATTGTATTCCTATAATATAACAAAATGGGGAGACAATAATGTAAAAAAAGAAACAAACAAACAAACAAAAACCCACAAAAAGCCACCCAAACCACAAAACCAAACAGGAAAGGCTAAAGAATAGCTCAAA